>NW_026652278.1:22283766-22431784 GCF_009828535.3 Hylobates moloch | reverse complement strand
CTAGTTTGATTGCACTGTGGTCTGAGAGACAGTTTGTTATAATTTCTGTTGTTTTACATTTGCTGAGGAGTGCTTTACTTCCAACTATGTGGTCAATTTTGGAATAGGTGTGGTGTGGTGCTGAAAAAAATGTATATTCTGTTGATTTGGGGTGGAGAGTTCTGTAGATGTCTATTAGGTCCACTTTATGTAGAGCTGAGTTCAATTCCTGGATATCCTTGTTAACTTTCTGTCTCGTTGATCTGTCTAATGTTGACAGTGGGGTGTTAAAATCTCCCATTATTATTGTGTGGGAGTTTAAGTCCCTTTGTAGGTCACTGAGGACTTGCTTTATGAATCTGGGTGCTCCTGTATTGGGTGCATATGTATTTAGGATAGTTAGTTCTTCTTGTCGAATTGATTCCTTTACCATTATGTAATGGCCTTCTTTGTCTCTTTTGATCTTTGTTGGTTTAAATTCTGTTTTATCTGAGACTAGGATTGCAATCCCTGCCTTTTTTTGTTTTCCATTTGCTTGGTAGATCTTCCTCCATCCCTTTATTTTGAGTCTATGTGTGTCTCTGCACGTGAGATGGGTTTCCTGAATACAGCACACTGATGGGTCTTGACTTTTTATCCAATTTGCCAGTCTGTGTCTTTTAATTGGAGCATTTAGTCCATTTACATTTAAAGTTAATATTGTTATGTTTGAATTTGATCCTGTCATTATGATGTTAGCTGGTTATTTTGCTCTTTAGTTGATGCAGTTTCTTCCTAGCCTCCATGATCTTTACAATTTGGCATGTTTTTGCAGTGGCTGGTACTGGTTGTTCCTTTCCATGTTTAGTGCTTTCTTCAGGAGCTCTTTTAGAGCAGGCCTGGTGGTGACAAAATCTCTCAGCATTTGCTTGTCTGTAAAGTATTTTATTTCTCCTTCACTTATGAAGCTTAGTTTGGCTGGATATGAAATTCTGGGTTGAAAATTCTTTTCTTTAAGAATGTTGAATATCAGCCCCCACTCTCTTCTGGCTTGTAGAGTTTCTGCCGAGAGATCAGCTGTTAGTCTGATGGGCTTCCCTTTGTGGGTAACCCGATCTTTCTCTCTGGCTGCACTTAACATTTTTTCCTTCGTTTCAACTTTGGTGACTCTGACAATTATGTGTCTTGGAGTTGCTCTTCTTGAGGAGTATCTTTGTGGTGTTCTCTGTATTGCCTGAAGCTGAATGTTGGCCTGCCTTGCTAGATTGGGGAAGTTCTCCTGGATAATATCCTGCAGAGTGTTTTCCAACTTGGTTCCATTCTCCCCATCACTTTCAGGTACACCAGTCAGACATAGATTTGGTCTTTTCACATAGTCCCATATTTCTTGGAGGCTTTGTTCATTTCTTTTTATTCTTTTTTCTCTAAACTTCCCTTCTCACTTCATTTCATTCATTTCATCTTCCACCACTGACACCCTTTCTTCCAGATGATCGCATCGGCTCCTGAGGCTTCTGCATTCTTCATGTAGTTCTCGAGCCTTGGCTTTCAGCTCCATCAGCTCCTTTAAGCACTTCTCTGTATTGGTCATTCTAGTTATACATTTGTCTAAATTTTTTTCAAAGTTTTTAACTTCTTTGCCTTTGGTTTGAATTTCCTCCTTTAGCTTTGAGTAGTTTGATCATCTGAAGCCTTCTTCTCTCAGTTCATCAATGTCATTCTCCTTCCAGCTTTGTTCCATTCCTGGTGAGGAACTGCATTCCTCTGGAGGAGGAGAGGCGCTCTGCTTTTTAGAATTTCCAGTTTTTCTGCTCTGTTTTTTCCCCATCTTTGTGGTTTTATCTACTTTTGGTCTTTGATGATGGTGATGTACAGATGGGTTTTTGGTGTGGATGTCCTTTCTGTTTGTTAGTTTCCCTTCTAACAGGCAGGACCCTCAGCTACAGGTCTGTTGGAGTTTACTAGAGGTCCACTCCAGACCCTGTTTGCCTGGGTATCAGCAGCAGAGGCTGCAGAACAGCAGATTTTTGTGAACCGCGAATGCTGCTGCCTGATTGTTCCTCTGGCAGTTTTGTCTCAGAGGAGTACCCGGCTGTGTGAGGTGTCAGTCTGCCCGTACTTGGGGGTGCCTCCCAGTTAGGCTGCTCAGGGGTCAGGGGTCAGGGACCCACTTGAGGAGGCAGTCTGTCAGTTCTCAGATCTCCAGCTGCGTGCTGGGAGAACCACTACTCTCTTCAAAGCTGTCAGACAGGGACATTTAAGTCTGCAGAGGTTATTGCTGTGTTTTTGTTTGTCTGTGCCCTGCCCCCAGAGGTGGAGCCTACAGAGGCAGGCAGGCCTCTTTGAGCTGTGGTGGGCTCCACCCAGTTTGAGAGTCCCGGCTGCTTTGTTTACCTAAGCAAGCCTGGGCAATTGCGGGCACCCCTCCCCCAGCCTCACTGCCACTTTGCAGTTTGATCTCAGACTGCTGTGGTAGCAATCAGTGAGACTCTGTGGGCATAGGACCCTCCAAGCCAGTTGCGGGATATAATCTCCTGGTGTGCCGTTTTTTAAGCTCATCGGAAAAGTGCAGTATTAGGGTGGGAGTGACCTGATTTTCCAGGTGCTGTCTGTCACCCCTTTCTTTGACTAGGAAAGGGAACTCCCTGACCCCTTGCACTTCCCAAGTGAGGCAATGCCTCACCCTGCTGCAGCTCGTGCATGGTGCACTGCACCCACTGTCCTGTGCCCACTGTCTGGCACTCCCTAGTGAGATGAACCCAGTACCTCAGATGGGAATGCAGAAATCACCCATCTTCTGCGTCGCTCATGCTGGGAGCTGTAGACCGGAGTTGTTCCTATTCAGCCATCTTGGCTCCCTCCTAAAAAATTGACAAGGGCGTGTCACAGGCACACAGGAACCAGCTTGAAGGGGCTCTCAGAGGCCAAATCATGGATTATTTGGACACCAAAATAATTAAGAACAACATTTAGTTGTAAATCATTGAAAAAATAGAAAGCCATGAATACATATCAGTGATAGATTCATAAATACTTAGGGAAGAAATTAGGGTCCTTGTGGAATGCAGAAAACTGACTGAGAGAGAGTTAGAAGATAGAGTGCTGAGATTAGAAAATAATTTTTCAACCATCATAGTGAAAACAAAAATCATCAACAGATGATAAACCTAGGAAGATATTTTGATGAACAGCAAGATATTTGTATAACTGTAAAGTAAGTCCCCACAGATTGCTTACTAGTTGTAAGGAAAAAATGGTCACTACAAAAAGGAGAAATCCAAGAAACACCTTGACTGTGTGATCAAAATTAACCTACCAAGGGGAGGCAGATGAACATCACTTGCTCTGGATGTGATATGCTAAGAAGGATACAATATTACATTCATATTCCTGATGGGAATGTATAACTGGAATTTAATCAGGAGGAAATATCAGATAGACCCAAAATGAGGAATCATGTTTAAAAAAAAACACTGTTCTTCAAAAATGTTAATGTTATAAAAGACAAAGTGTGAAAATGATCCATTAAAGCCAACTACAAAGACATGACAATAAAATGTGATACGTAATCCTAAAATGGGTTTTGTAGTGGAGAAGAAATTATTATTGGGTCAGTTGGCAAAATTGAAATACAAATGATAGATTGATGAAAACAATGTACAGGTGTCTGTTCTGTAGTTATGTAAGATAACAGGTATATTCTTAGGAAATACACACCAAAGTATTTAGTGGTAAAATGCTATGATATTTGTAACTTACTCTCAGTTCTGAAAAGTAATACTCGTGTGTGTATGTGTGTGTGTGCACATGCATGTGGAGAGAGAAAAGGAGTAGGGAAAGAGTAAATGATAAAGGAAATGGAGTAAAATTTTAACAATAGGTAAATCTGGATAAAGGATATATGAGACTTTTATTATTCTGGCAGCTTTTTTGGTAAGGTGGAAATTATTTTAAATAAAAAGTTAAAAAAATTATTCCATGATTGCCTGACATCTCCACAAAGAACTAGTTTAGCTACATGAAGAAGGTATTTTTCATTGATTTCTTGACTAGAAACCAAAATATTTTAAATTTGGGAAAATAAAAGTCTTTTAATTCTTGATAGACATCTCTCTAAGGCACAGCCAGGCAACCCTTACCTCTACCTCCTTTTTAATGTTAGGGTGATGTTTCTTTTACCTAAAGGTTTTAAGAATTCCCATTAGCTTAGAAATATTATACTATGATTACTGTATCCTCATGCTTTATTTGGCCTGAGTTAAAATTTTGGCTTTCAACAGGAACAGTCTGAGAAGTTAAAGAGCAACCCTGAGAAGTTAAAGGGCAACCCATTCAGGGTAAATGAACTGGCCTGGGTTCTTCGCAGCCTGTAGGTAGCAGCTCTGTGTAAGTATCACTGGTCAGTTTGGCTACACATTGATCAATTTGTTGATATCATCAAATAATGGGCTTTTGGTTTTATTGATCTTTGTCTATAGATTTTGTTTGTATTAATATCTACTTTTTATTATTTACTTTTGCTTGCTTTGGGTTTAATTTACTTATTTTAAAAAATGCATATTATTGGTCTGAGAACTTGTATCTTTTTAAATATAGTCATATAATGCTATTGATTTTCCTCTAAACACAGCTTTAGTTGCATTAAAAAAATTTGATATGTTGTGTTTCATTCCATTCAAAATATTTTATAATTACTTTTGAGACTCCCTTTTTGACATGTATGTTCTCCAGAAATGTGATATTTAGTTTCCAAATATTTGGGGGATTTTCCATATAAGTTTCTGTTATTGATTTTTAGTTTGGCTATGTTATGGTCAAATAATATACTATGTATAACTTCAATTATTTTAAATTTGGTAAGGTTTGTTTATAAGCCAGAATATGGTCTATATTTTTTATTTTTATTGAGAGATAATTCACGTACCATTAAGTTAACCATTTAAAAGCATACAGGTCAGTGGTTCTTACTTTATTCACAAGGTTGCACAGCTGTTACCTCTTTAATTCCACATCATTTTTCACCACCTTTAAAAGAAGCTCTGTACCCATAGCAGTAACTCCATTCTCTCTTCCCAACCCCAGGCAAGTAATTATCTACTTTATCTTTATGGATTTGCATATTTTGGACATTTCATACAAATGAAATCGTATAATATGTGGCGTTTTGTGTCTGGCTTTTTTCACTGAGCCTGTTTTGAAGTTTTATCCAAAACTTGAAAATGAAGTATCAGTAGTTCCTTCCTTCTTATGGCTGAGTAATATTCCATTATATGGATATATGGATATACCACATTTTATTTATCCATTCATCAGTTAAATGACATTAAGTTGTTTTGTCTTTTTGTATATGATTAGTAATGGCTATGAGCATTAATGTACAAATTTTTGTTTGGACATATATTTTCTTTTCTCTTGGATGTATATTTGAGGCTGGAATTACTAAGTTATAGGGTAACTCTATGTTTAGCACATTTAGGAATTGCAAAACTGTTTTCCAAAGCAGATAACACTTTTATCAATACTTGTCATTATCTATCTTTTGAGTCATTCTAATGGGTGTGAAGTGGTATCTCATTGTATGTGTGTGTGTGTTTACATATATTTTAAGAGATGGGGTCTCACTGTGTTGCCCAGGCTGGCCTTGAGCTCCTGGGCTCAAGTGATTCTCCTATGTCAGCCTCCCAAGTAGCTGGAACTATAGGAGCACCTCACCACATTTGGGTTTATTGTGGTTTTAATACACATTTCCATCTATGGAAAGTTGAAAGTTGTTGAAGGTCTTTTCATATGCTTATTAGTCACTTGCATGTCTTCTTTGGAGAAATGTCTATGCAAATCCTTTGCCTACATAGAATTTAGTAAATTGGATCTTTTTTATTATTGAGTTATAAAGGTTCTTTAGATATTGTAGATACTAGATTCTTATCAGATATATGATTTGCAAATGTTTTCTCCTGTTTTGTGTGTTTTTTCACTTTCTTGGTGACGTCCTTTGAAACATAAACGTTTTTAATTTTTATGTAGTCCCATATATTTATTTTTTCATCAGCTTCTTGTGTTTTAGGTGTCATATCTAAGAAACTATTGCCTAATTCAAGATATGGAGAGTTGCATCTCTGTTTTCTTCTAAGAATGTTACAGTTTTAGCTCTTGCTTTTAGGTCCTTGTTTCATTTTGGGTTATTTTTGCATATGGTGTGAGGTAGGGGTCCAAGTTCATTATTTTGCATGTGAAAATCCAGTTGTCTGAGCACTGCATTTTGAAAAGACCATTCTTTTTCTCCATTAAATTGTCTTGGCACTTTTGCTGAAAATCAGTTGTCCATAGATGTGAAAGTTTACTTACGGATTCTCAGTTCTATTCCATTAATCTATATGTCTATTCTTATGCCAGAAACATAGTGTCTTAATTACTGTAGCTTTGTGGCAAATTTGGAAATCAGGAAGTGTGAGTTCTCCAACTTTTTCTTCTTTTTCAATATTATTTTAGCTATTCCTTGTTCATTGCATTTCTATATATATTTTAGGATCACTTATAAATTTCTAACAAAAAGATCGTTGAAATTTTGATAAGAATTATATTGAATTCGTAGATCAATTTGGTAGGCACTATCACCTAGCAATATTAAGTCTTTCAGTATATGAACACGGGTTGTCTTTCCAATTTGGTATCTTGATGAATATTCTTTGTTCTTGAAAAGAGTATGTATTTTGCTATTGTTGATGGAGTGTTCTATAAATGTCAATTTGGTTGATAGTTTTTTCAGGACCTTTATATATGATTACCCTGAAATGAGTGTTGAACTCATCATTGTGAATTTGTGTATTTCTTTTTTTAAATCTATCAATTTTTGCTTAATGTATTTTGAAGATCTTTAATGTGCATATACATTTAGGATTTTTGTATTTTCTTTCGTTCTTTCTTTCTTTCGTTCTTTCTTTCTTTCTTTCTTTCTTCCTTTCTTTCTTTCTTTTTTTTTTTTTGAGACAGGATCTCTTTCTGTTGCCCAGGCTAGAGTGCAGTGGCATAATCACAGTTCACAGCAGCCTTTACCTTCCAGGTTCAAACACTCTTCCCATCTCAGCCCCCTGAGTAGTTGAGACCACAGGGATGCATCATCATGCCTGGCTAATTTTTAAATTTTTTGTAGAGATGGGAGTTTTCCTATGTTGCCCTTGCTGGCCTCAAACCCCTGAGTTCAAGCGATCCTCCTATTTCTGCCTCCCAAGGTGATGGGATTATAGGTGTGAGCCACCATGTCCTGCCTGTATTTTCTTAATGTTTGTAATCTTTTATTATTATGTAGTATCTCTCTTTATCTTGAAATTTTTGCTCTGAAGTTGGCTTTGATATTAATATAGCCCCACTGGATTTATTTTGATGAGTATTTGCATCATGTATCTTTTTTCATCCTTTTACTTTTTTTTTTTTTTTTGAGACAGAGTCTTGCTCTGTCGCCAGGGTGGAGTAGAGTGGCATGATCTCGGCTTACCGCAACCTCCTCCTCCTGGGTTCAGGTGATTCTTCTGCCTCAGTCTCCCAAGTAGCTGGGATTACAGGCACACGCCACCACGCTCAGCTAATTTTTGTATTTTTTTTTTTAGTAGAGTTGGGGTTTCACCATGTTGGGCAGGATGGTCTAGATCTCCTGACCTCATGATCTGCCCACCTCAGCCTCCCTAAGTACTGGGATTACAGGCATGAGCCACTGTGCCCAGCCTCATCCTTTTTACTTTTAACCTATCTATATCATTATATTTAAATTGGGCTGCTTGTAGAGAGCATGTAGTTGAGTCTTATTTTATTTATCTAATCTGATGATCTCTGTCTTTTTATTAGTGGGTTTAGACCATTTCATTTTAATGTAATTGTTTGTATTGTTGAGTTCAGGTTTACATTTTATTATTTGTTTTCTGTGTGTCACTTCTGTTCTTTGTTCTTCTGTTCTTTCTTGTCTTTTTTGGATTATTCAATTACTTTTATTTATATTTACTTTCATTTTCATATTGATTTTTTTGGTTATAGTCTTTGTATTATTTTTCTACAGGCTGATCTAGGGATTGCAATACACACCTTAACCTTTCATAGTCTTCTTAATGTTTTACCACTTCAAATAAAATATAGATTGGTAAACAATATGGATGTTCCTCAAAAAGTTAAAAATAAAAATATCGTATGCCCAGCAGTCCCACTCTTGTGTAAATATCCAAAAGAAACAAAATCAATATCTTAAAGAGATGTGTGCACCCCTAAGTTTATTGCAGCATTTTTCAGAATGGCCAAGATAGAGAAATAATCTATTTGCCAACATGTGACTGGATAAAGAAAATATGAGATACAAACACACATGAGGGGGTCTTCAAAAAGTTCATGAAAAATGCATGTTATGAAAAAAACTATGTATGGTTTTCAAAGCTTTTTGCACCAAAAGAAACCTGTACTAGTTTGTTATAACACGTCTGAACAAGATCTAGTTTGAGGTACTAATTTGTTATAACATGTCTGAACAAGATCTAGTTTGAGGTGCTAAGTTTCAAAAGGACATCCATTTGAAAAAAGCTTCTATTAGAGCAACACGAATTTTGCTAAAATTGGAGCAAGAAGAAACATCAAATTTATGGTGAAGCTTGGGTGGAAGAATTGTTAAATCACTGATGCTTTACAAAAAGTTTAAGGGGACAATGCCCCAAAGAAATCAGCAATTTGCAAATGGATAAGTCACTTTAAGAAGGGATGAGATGGTGTTAAAGATGAAGCCCACAGTGGCAGACCATACACATCAATTTGCAAGGAAAAAATTCATTTCGTTCGTGCCCTAACTGAAGAGGATCTATGAGTAACAGCAGAAACAGTATTTACTACTGTAGACATCTCAATTGGTTCAGCTTACATAATTCTGACTGAAAAATTAAAGTTGAGCAAACTTTCTATTTGATGGGTGTAAAAGATGAGCTGTGCCTAGATCAGTTGCAGACAAGAGCAGAGCTTTCAATAGAAATTGTAAACAAGTGGGATCAAGATCCTGAAGGATTTTTTTTCCCAAAGAATTGTAACAGGAGATGAAACATGGCCTTACCAATATGATTCTGAAGACAAAGAACAGTCGAAGCAATGGCTACCAAGAAGTGGAAGTGGTCTAATCAAAGTAAAAGTGGACTGGTTAAGAGCAAAGGTCATGGCAACAGTTTTTTTGGGGATACTCAAGGCATTTTGCTGGTTAACTTTCTGGAGGGACAAAGAATGATAACATCTGCTTATTATGAGACTGTTTTGAGAAAGTTAACCAAAGCTTTAGCAGAAAAATGTCTGAGAAAACTTCACCAGAAAGTCCTTCTCCACCACAATAATGGGCCTGCTCTTTTCTCTAATCAAGGTCAATTTTGTTAGTTTCTATGGGAAATCACTAGGCATCCACCTGAGCTTCCTAACTTGGTTCCTATTGGTGTGTTTTTGTTTCCTTTTAAGTCTTTTGTTTTTCTTTTAAATCTTTAGAGGCACCTAGCTTTTTTTAAGTTAATAATGTAAAGAAAACCAAAAATAAAAACCAAAAAAACAAAAAACCTACATTGATGTGGTTAAATTTCCAGGACCCTTAGTTTTTTAGGGATGAACTAATCAGCTGGTATTATTGCTTACAAAAATGTCTACTTCGATGGAGTTTATGTTGAGAAATAAACCTTATATTTTTGCTTTTTATCTTTTAATTCATTTTTCCATGACTTTTTGAAGTCCCCTCGTGTGTGTGTGTGTGTGTGTGTGTGTGTGTATGTGAATATAAAATGGGATATTATTCTGCCTTAAAAAAGAAGGAAATCCTGCCATAGGATACACCTTGACGGCATTATGCTAAGTTAAGCGAGACCCAGAAAGTCAAATACTATATGATCTCACTTATATGTGCAATCTTTTTTGTTTTTTGAGATAGGGTCTTGCTCTGTCATGCAGGCTGAAGTGCAGTGGCATGATCTTGACTCACTGCAACCTCGGCCTCCCAGGTTCAAGCGATTCCTGCCTCAGCCTCCTGAGGAGCTGGGACTAAAGGCATGTGCTACTGTGCCCAGCCAATTTTTTGTATTTTTTTGTAGAGACAGGGTTTTGCCATGTTGGCAAGGCTGGTCTCGAACTCTTAGCTCCAAGAAACCTACCTGCCTTGGCCTCCCAAATTTCTGGGATTACAGGCATGAGCCATGGTGCCTGGCCTTATATGTACAATTTAAAAAAGTTAAACTTGCCAGGCACAGTGGCTTATCCTTGTAATTTTAGCACTTTGGGAGGCCGAGGCAGGTGGATTACTTAAGCTCAGGAGTTCCAGACCAGCCTGGGCAAGATGGCAAAACCCTGTCTCTACAAAAATTCCGAAAACCTAGGCAGGCATGGTGGTGTGTGCCTGTAGTCCTGGCTACCTGGGGGGCTGAGGTGGGAGGATTGCTTGAGCCTAGGAGGTCAAGGCTGCAGTGAGCTGTGATTGTGCCACTGCACTCCTGCCTGTGTGAAAGAGTGACTCTGTCTAAAACAAAAAATAAAAATAAACATGTTAAACTCATAAAAGCAGAGATCAGAATTGTGTTTGCCAGGTGACATCAACAATATGGCTAACTCGAGATGGCTGGTGCTCATTCTCCTCAAAAGAAAGGACCAAGACAATGAATAAACAGTTAAGATTTGACTGGAGTGCTGAAGGGAGAGTGCTGGAGTGCAGTGGGAAAGTGGAGATGCATCTCCAGGAGGGCAGCATGGAGGCATGTGGATTCTGCAGCCCATCTCTCTCTCCCAGATCATATCTGCCCAGAGTCAGGAGGGACTTCACATTTTGGGGAAAAGTTAAGCAGAAGATCCGATTCCCACTAGTCCCCATTGCCAAATACCTATAGTCCTTACTGCAGAAGGATCCCACAGTCCTTCTAAGTCCTGAATCCAGTTTGGAGAGCTGCCAGGAATTTACACAGCTGTATTATCCAAATAGGGTGCCCTCCACATCCCTCATCCACCACCTGTGAGCCAAGCTCCTGTAGCACAGCAGAATCTTGAGACCAGAGCCACCTCTGGAGTGTACCCTGCTCTGAGGGCTAGCAGTGACTACACCTCTCTGTCTTCATTCCACCAAACCCACACATGGATGAATACCAGCGTGCCTGGAGCCCAGGACCCAGATTGACTATAACTCTGGTCATGAACAACCGCTATTACTGCACTTCCAGCTGGAGCAATAGTCTGGCAGCCCTGCCCAAGACAAACTCACTCTTGAGCCAGTCAAACCACTGTGTGCCCATCCCAAAGTGGGAGACACCCGTGAGCCTCTGAACAGATGCTATGTTTGTGGGGCTGTGGAGCAGCTACATGTTCATGCTCAAGACCTGAGAAACAGCCTGAAGTACTCCATTTGGTAGACACTCCCCAGGCATGGCTGAGTAGCATTGTACCCACACGCCAGACCTGAGAAGCAGCCCTGGAGGGCTGCTCCTGGTGGGTATACCCCTGAACTGGCTGAACAGCCTTGCACTCATGCTCCAGACTGAGAAACAGCTCTGTAGGCCACCCCTGGTGGGCATACCCTAGGGCCATTTAAGCAGCCCTGTACCTGCATACTAGGCCTGAGACATAGCCCCATGGGTCACCCCTGCAGAAACACCCCCAGGGTGTTTCCCTCACCCTTTTCCTTCTCTATACTTCTGGAACACCCATATACTTATGGAACACCCATAATATGAATATTTGTTTGCTTAATGATGTCCCATAAATCATGCAGACTTTCTTCATTCTTTTTAATTCTTTTTCTCTTTTCATCTGTCCATTGTTATTTCGAAAGACTTGTCTTCAAGTTCAGAGATTCTTTCTTCTGCTTGGTCTAGTGTTGCTGAAACTCTTGATTTTTTTTTTATTTCATTCATTGAATTCTTCAGCTCTAGGATTTCTGTTTGGTTCTTTTTACACACACAGACACACACGTGTATGTATAGATATTATATGTACACATACATACATATATATACACATACATACATGTATATATATAATTTCTCATTTGAATCGTGAATTGTTTTTCTAATTTCAGTTAACTATCTGTTTTCTCTTATATCTCACTGAGTTTCCTTAAGTATTAATATTTGAAATTTTTTTCTGGCATTTCACATATTTCCTTATGATTGGGATCTGTTACTGGAGAATTACTGTTTTCCTTTGAAGGTGTCATGTTTCCTTGCTTTTACATGTGTGATGTGTCTGTCCCTACACTGATTTCTATGCATCTGGTGGAAGAGTCACTTCTTCCAATTTTATGGAGTAGGTTTTGAAGGGAAATACTTATTCATATGAATGGGTCATAGAGTGTTGGTTTGGTTGGGATGTGTTGGCCTTGCTTCTAGGTAGATGCAATAGTGTAGTCTCCATGTAGTTTCTTCATCTGTAATACACACTACTGATATTTATGAATGTCTCAGTGGCCTAGGCTGAGAATTTGTGGGGGTAGTGCCAGAGTGGGTTGCTGGGTTGTTTCTCACATTGGGAGAATGTGTATGTGTGTGTGTGCACATGGTGCATTGGCCAACTTGGGATCTGACTTGCTGAGATTGGGGTTGATACTCTGGCCAGGAGCACAGGCACATGGTTGTTCAGTCAGCCTGGGGCATGCCTGCCAGGAGTGGGCCATGGAGCTGTTTCTCAGGCCCAGGATGCAGGCACACTGCTGCTCAACTCGTGGGGTGTGTCTGCTGGGGCAGCCCATGAGGCTGCTTCTCAGGCTCAGGTTATGGTCACATGGCTTCTCAGCTGGCCTGTGGGTGTGTCTGCTGAGGGGGTGCCCATGGGGCTATTTCTGAGGTTTGGGATTTCAGTCCAAGGCTATCAGGCATCCCATGGAAGGGTCATGCCTATCAGTGGCATCCTATGGAAGAGGGGCTGAAAACTTGGGAGACAGATGAACATCCAGGTTCAGGAAGCTCAAAGAACCCCAAATACATTCAACCCAAATAGGTCCTCTCCGAGGCACATTATAGTCAAACTGTCAAAAGTCAAAGATAAAGAATTCTAAAGACAGCAAGATAAAAGCATCAAGTCATATATAAGAGAATCCACATTGGACTAACAGCAGATTTCTCAGCAGAAACCTTACAAGCCAAGAGAGAATGGGATGATATATTCAAAATGAAACTGCCAGCGAAGAATATTATGCCCAGCAAAGCTACCTTTCAAGAATGAAGGAGAAATACAATTTTCCACAGAGAAGCAAAAACTAAGAAAATTCATCACCACTAGACCCGCCTTACAAGACATACTCAAAGGATACTTGCACCTGAAAGTGAAAAGACTATAACCACCATCATGGAAACATGGAAAAGTATAAAACTCACTGGTAGAGCCAGCACAAAAAGGAGAAAGAGAAAGGAAGTAAACCTTATTACTATGGATATCTCCCGGCCACAAAAATAAACAATAAAAGAGGAAGTAGGGAACAAAGAATACACAAAACAACCAGAAAACAATCAATAAATGACAGGGCCAGGCAGGGTGGCTTATGCCTGTAATCCCAGCACTTTGGGAGGCCGAGGCAGGTGGATCATTTGAGGCCAGGAGTTCAAAACCAGCCTGGCCAATATAGTGAAACCATGTCTCTATTAAAAAATACAAAAATTAGACAGGTGTGGTGGCACATGCCTGTAATCCTAGCTACTTGGGAGGCCGAGGCAGAAGACTCTCTTGAACCTAGGAGGTGGAGGTTGCAATGAGCCAAGATCTCGCCACTGCACTCTAGCCTGGGTGACAGAGCAAGACTCAGTCTCTAAAATAAAATAAAGTAAAATAAAATGACAGGAGCAAGTTCTCACCTATCAGTAGTAACATTGAATGTAAATGGATTAAGTCTCCCATTTAAAAGATATAGACAGGCTGAATGCATAAAATTTTTAAAAAGACATAACTATATGTTGCTTACAAGGAACTCACCTTAACTGTAAAGACACACATAGACTGAAAGTGAAGAGGTGTGAAAAGATACTCTTCACAAACAGAAACCAAAATTGAGCAGGATTAGCTATGCTTATATCAGACAAAATAGATTTCAAGTCAAAAGCTGTAAAAAGAGATGAAGGACATTATGTAATAATAATGGAGTCAATTCTGCAAGAAAATATAATTGTAAATATATATGCACCCAGTAAGAGAGCACCCAGATACATAAAGCAAATATTTGATTTAAAGGGAGAGATAGACCCCAATACAATGATAGTTGAGGAATTCAACACCCCACTCTCAGCATTGTACAGATCATCTAGACAGAAAGCCAATAAAGAAACATCAAATTTAAATTATGCCATAGACCAAATAGACCTAACAGACATTTATAGAACATTTCACCCAACAGCTGCAGAATACACATTCTTTTCTTCAGCACATGGAATATTCTCTAGGATTGACCATATGTTAGGATACAAAAGAAGTCTAAGCAAATTAGAAAACACTGAAATCACATCAACTGTCTTATCTGACCACAATGTTATAAGAGAAACATTAGAAACTATATGAACACATGGAAATTAAATAACATGCTCCTGAACTACCAATGGGTGAAAGAAGAAATTAAGAAGGAAATTGAATAATTCCTTTAAACAAATGAAAATAGAAACACGACATACCAAAACCAATGGGACACAGCAAAGCCAGTATTAAGAGGCAAGTATTTAACAATAAATGCCTACACCAAAAAATGAGAATAATTTCAAATAAACAACCTAATGATGAATCTCAAAAGCTAGAAAAGCTAGAACAAGCCAACCCCAAAATTAGAAGAAGAAAAGAATAAAAAAGTTTTGAGCAGAAGTAAATACAATTGGGTCTAGAAAATAATACAAAAGGTCAGTGAAATGAATAAACAAATCATTAGCTGGACTAAGAAAAACAGAGAGAAGATCCAGATAAATAAAACTAGAAATAAAAAAGGAGATGTCACAACAGACAACACAGAAATACAAAGGATCATTAGAGGCTACTACGAACAACTATATAACAATAAATTCAAAAGCCTAGAGGAAATGGATAAATTCCTGGACACACACAGCTTACCAAGATTGAACCAAGAAGGAGCAGAAAACTTGAACATACCAATAAGTAATGATATTGACTCACTAATACAAAGTGTCCCCCACAAAAAGTCCAGGACTGCATTTGATTTACTGCTGACTTCTACCAAACCTTTACAGAACAATTAATACAAATTTTCTCAAACTCTTCCAAAAAATTGAAGCAGAGGGAATTCTTCCTAAGCCTGCATAACCCTGATACCAAAACTAGAAAATAACATAACAAATAAAGAAAACTAGGCTGAGTGTGGTGGCTCACACCTGTAATCCCAAAACTTTGGTAGGCTGAACTGGGTGGATCACTTGAGGTCAGGAGTTCAAGACAAGCCTGGCCAACATGGTGAAACCCCATCTCCATTAAAAATACAAAAATTAGCTGGGTGTGGTGGTGCCCACCTGTAATCCCAGCTACTTGGGAGGCTGAGGCAGGAGGATCACTGGAATCCAGGAGGTGGAAGTTGCAGTGAGCAGAGATCACACTCCTGCAATCCAGCCTGGGTGACAGAGTGAGACTCCGTCTCAAAAATAAATAAATAAATAAATAAATAAATGAATGAATGAAACAATAAAACTACAGGTCAATGATCAACATGGATGCAAAGATTCTCAACAAAATACTAGCAAACCAATCCAACAACACATCAAAAAGATAATACATTATGATTAAGTGATGATATATCGTGATTAATCGTCTGCACATTCCTGGGAAGTATCCAGGAGTACAAGATTTTCCAACATGTACAGATCAATAAATGTCACATACTGCATCAGTAGAATGAAGGAC
Source organism: Hylobates moloch (assembly GCF_009828535.3). NCBI lineage: Eukaryota > Metazoa > Chordata > Mammalia > Primates > Hylobatidae > Hylobates > Hylobates moloch. The sequence goes on along the minus strand of NW_026652278.1, from coordinate 22,415,971 downwards.
AAAAACCATATATGATCATCTCAATAGATGCAGAAAAAGCATTTGATAAAATTCAACATCTCTTCATTACTAAAAACTCTCAACAAATTTGATATAGAAAAAAGTACCTCAACATAATAAAAGGCCAATATGACAAACACCATACTGAATAGGAAAGGCTGAAAGCTTCTCCTCTAACAGCTGGAACAAGGCCAGAACACCCATTCTCACCACTCTTATTCACCATAGTACTGAAAGCCCTAGTCAGAGCAAATTAGGTAAGAGATGGAAATAAAGGGCATCCAAATTGGAAAGGAGAAAACAAAATAGTTCCTGTTTGCAGACAATATTATTTTACATGTAAAAAAACCTAAAGATTCTACAAAAAGTTCTTAGAACTAATAAACAAACTGAGTTAAGTTGCAGATACAAAATCAATGTACAAAAATCAGTAGTGTTTCTGTACATAAACAATGAACTAGCTGAAAAAAAATCAAGAATACAATCACATTTACGATAACTACCAAATAAATTTAATTGAGGGGAAAGATCTTCCAAAGGAAAGCTACAAAGCACAGAGGAAAGAAATAGAAGATACAAACAAATGAAAAGACACCCATGCCCATAGATCAGAATTAATATTGTTAAAATGAACATACTACCCAAAGCAATCCACAGATTCAATACAATTCCTATAAAAATACCAATGACATTTTTCACAGAAGTGGGAAAAAATTCCTAAAATTTGTATGGAACCACAGAAGACCCAGAATAGCCAAAGCAGCCCTGAAGAAAAAAGAAAAGTTGGAGGCATCACAATACCAGACTTCAAAATATGCTACAAAGCTGTAGTAACCAAAATAGCATTGAACTGGCGTAAGAACAGACAAAGACCAATGCATGAAATAGACAACCCAGAATTAATTCACATACTTAAAGCCAACTGATTTTTGACACTGGAGAAAGGACAGTCTCTTCAATAAATGGTGCTGGGAAAACTGAACATCCATATCCCCCAGCTATTACACTATGTAAAAATGAACTTAAAATGGATCAAAGACTGAAATGTAAGGGCTGAAACTATAAAAGTACTGGGAGAAAACAGGGGAAATGCTTCAGGACATTGGTGTTAGAAAATATGTTATGAACAAGACTTCAAAAGCACAGGCAACAAAACCAAAAATAAACAAATGGGGATTATATCTAACTAAAAAGCTTCTGCATAGCAAAGGAAACAATCAACAGAGTCAAAAAGCAGCCTATGGAATGAGAGAAAATATTAGTAAACTATTCTTCTGACTTGGAATTAATACCCAGAATATACAAGGAACTCAAACATCTCACTAGCCAAAAAAATAAAAAATAAAAAACAAACAATCTTACCGTTTATTTGATGAAAAAATGGGCATGTAATCTCAACAGTCATTTATAAACAGAAGGCATATATATGGCCAACAGAGAAATATTTAAAAATGCTCAACATCACTAATCATCAGGGAAATGCAAATCAAAATCACAATGAAGTATCATCTTATCTCTGTTAGGATGGCTGTTATCAAAAAGGCAAAAAATAACAAATGCTGGTGAGAATGCAGAGAAAGGGACACTCTTGATGGGAATGTAAACTTGTCTAGCCATTATGGAGAACAGTATGAAGGTTCCTAAAAAGAGGAATATTGAGGGCCAATATTCAACATTCTTAAAGAAAAGAATTTTCTTTCAATCCCACTACTGGGCATTTATCCAAAGAAAAGGAAATCAGTATATTGAAGAGATGTCTGCACCCCTATGTTTATTGCAGAACTATTCACAATAGCCAAGATATAGAATCAACCTAGATGTCTAACAACAGATGAATGGAGAAAGAAAATGTGGCATATATGCACAATGAAATGCTATTCAGCTATAAAAAAGAATGAAATCCTGTCATTTGCAGCAACAGGCATGGAGCTGAAGGACATTACGTTAAGTGAAATAAGCCAGGAAAAGAAAGTGAACACAGTGTGTTTTCATTCTTATGTGGTAGCTAAAAAAAAGTTGATCTTGGCTGGGTGCGGTGGCTCATGCCTGTAATCCCAACACTTTGGGAGGCCAAGGCGGGCGGATCACCAAGTCAGGAGTTCAAGACCAGCCTGGCCAATGTGGTGGAACCCTGTCTCTAATAAAAGTACAAAAATTAGCCAAGTGTGGTGTCACACGCCTGTAGTCCCAGCTACTTGGGAGGCTGAGGCAGGAGAATCGCTTGAACCTGGGAGGCAGAGGTTGCGGTGAGCCAAGACCACACCATTGCACTCCAGCCTGGGTGACAGAGACTCCATCTCACACACACACACAAAAGGTGATCTCATAGAAGTAAAATGTAGAGCAGAAGATACTAGAGGTTGGGAAGGATAGGGGAAATAAAGGGGTAGAGAGAGATTTGTTAAAGGATACAAAATTACAACTAGATAGGAGGAATAAGTTCTAGTGTTCTATATTCTTTACCATTGTAGGATGACTGTAGTTAACAATAGTACATAGTTTCAAATAGCTAAAAGGAGGATATTGAATGTCCCCAACACAAAGAAATGATAAATGTTTGAGATGACAGATATGCTGATTACCCTGATCTGATCTGTATACATCATATGTATGGAAACATCATTATGTACCCCATACATGGGTACAATTATTATGTGTCAATTTAAAAAAAGTATAAAGAACTGTAGTTGCCAGGAACTGGGGAGTAGGGAAATGGGGAGATGTTAGTCAAAGGGTACAAATATTCAGTTATTCAGAATGAATAATTTCTGGGTTTCTAATGTACAATATGATGACTATAGCTAATACTGTATACTTGAAATTTGCTAAGTTAGTTGATCTTAAGTTTTCTCATTACACAAAAGAATTGTAACTATGTGAGTTGATAATGTTGATTGGCTTGTCATTCTCATTTCACAATGTATATGTATATCAAAATCATATTGTACACTTTAAATATTTACAATTTTTATTTGTCACGTATACCTCAATAAAGCTGGAAAAATTAAAATGTAGAAGACTTATAACTATATAGATTGCTTTACACTGTCCATGCTATAATTGTCATATATGTTACATCTGTATGCATTGAAAGCCCTACCAGATGTAGTAATTTTGATCTTAAAATCAATCATATTTTAAATAACTCATAAGGAAAAAATATATTTACCCTCATTATAGATACCCAAGTGTTGGTTGAATTGTGCCCTTCAAAAAATAGATATGTTGGAGTCCTAACCCCCAGTAGCTCAGAATGTGCTTATTTGGGGATAAGGTCTTTATAGAGGTAATCAAGTTAAAATGAGGTCTTTAGGGAGGCCTCTGTCCAATATGAAATAGGAAAAATTTGGGCACAAAGTTACAAGCACAAGAAGAACACCATGTGAAGATGAAGGCAGACATCGGGGGGATGCATCTCCGCTGACACCTTGATCTTAGACTTCTAGCCTCCAGAATGATGAGACAAACATTTTCTATTGCTTAAGTCAATAAGTGTGTGGTACTTTGTTATGGCAGCCCTAGCCAATGAGTATGCCAAATACTTCCCATTTCTGTGTTGCTCCCTCATTCCTGAGGTCTCAAGTTTCCCTCGTATTTTTCCCTTCGGACTGAGCAACTTCCTTTAGTGTTTCTATCGATTTATCTTCAAGTTCACTGGATTTTTCCTCTGTCTTCTCTGTTTTTGCTACTGAGCCTGTAATGTGTTGAATAGTGTTCCCCGCAAACTCATGTTGAACCAGAGCCTTAGAATATGACCTTATTTGGAAATAGGATCTTTGCAGATGTAATTAGTTAAGGATCTCAAGATGAAATCATCCTCGATTTAGGGTGGGTTCTACATCCAGTGGCTTTTTGTCTTTGTAAGGAAAGAAGAGGGAGATTTGGATAGGAAAAGCATAGAAGGAAGAAGGCCATGTGAAGATGGAGACAGAGATTGGACTGATGCTGCCACAAGCCAAGGAATGCAAGAAGCCACAAGGAGCTGGAAGAGGGAAGGAAGAATTCTGCCTTAGAACTTTCGAAGGACATGTGACCCCACTGATACCTTGATTTCAGACTTCTAGCCTCCAAGGCTGTGGGAGAATATGTGTCTATTATTTCAAGCCACTTAGTTTGTGGTAATTTGTTACAGCATTCCTAGGAAACCCATACAGAGCCTTTCCAGTGAGATTTAATTTTTTGAATGAATTTTTTAGTTTTAAGATTTGGCATTCAGTTCTTCTTTAGCATGTCTATTTCAGAGAACTTCTATCTTTTAATTTACTTAATGAATACTTACCTTTACCTCTTGCAACCTGGTTATAATAGTTGCTTTAAACTCTGTCAGATAATTAATTCTAACATCTCAGGTTAAACATCTGTTCATTGTTTCTCCCTTCCCAGCATTTAACTGGATCTTTGTATGCAGAGCAATTTTGGGTTCTGTCTTGGACATTATGAGTATTACTCTTGGTCCTGTGAAAGTCTGTTTGGTTTATGTTCACAGGACATCAACCTAGTAGTTGGTTTCAAATCACAGGTCTCATCTCCCCTTCTGTAACCAGTGTTTGGATGTCAGGGGTATGAACCTTGGCTATCCTGCCCGCCATTGGTCTCACGCATGCACAGGTCACAGGTGGGCCTGGGACTTACACCTGATCAGACACAAGGCTTGGAGGATTCCCTTCTTCAGCTCTTTTCTCTTTGGGTTCCCCTATATACTCTTGGTCTTCCAGGGACCCATTGTCCCATTCCTCTGGACAGAAAGATAGGTTTCTTTGAGAGTTTTAGTTACCCATGGTCCTGCCACCCAGTTCTGCATGACTGATTCAGTACCTGGGCAGAGTGGTAAGGTAAAAGAGCAAAAAAGACAGTAAGAGTCCTGACATCCCTCCCTGGCTCTGCCCTTCAGAGCACAGGGTCTTCCTTTCCCTGTTCCTACTGCCAGAAAAGACCTTTTTTTTCCTTCTCAAAGTTGTAGCTGCCTATACGGCTACTGCACATTTCCCTATTTGGGGCCACTCTAGTGGCAGGGTGAGGAGATTAAAAGCAAGACAAATAAGAAAAAATGTTGTTCAGAGAGTTTCTCCACATTTCCTAGCTCACAGTGGACCTCTCCACCATTCTCTGTCGAAAGAGGGAGCTTCACCCTCTGAGTTGCTCATACTGGCTGGGCTGCTCATTTCCACAACTGAGGCCTTCCGTGGGTCAAATGTGAGAGACAAAAGAGGAAAAAAATCAATAGGAGACTCTCTCATGAGGCTTTCTTCCTCAATTTTTGTTTTCCCTTCCCACTCTGCCTGTTACTGTCTACCTTTCAGATAGCTGCTTTTTGAATTTTCTGGATGTTTTAGTTGTGCTGTTTAGTGGGACAGAGAGGCTGTAATAGACGTGCTCCATCTTGCTTGGCATCGGGAGTGGGTCTGTCTTTTAAAATTTCTTTTGTTTATCTTTCATTTCTACATGATTGGACAAAGGGGCGATTCAAAGTCTTTAGTTTAAGCCACATGCAGTGGCATAGGCCTGGAGACCCAGCTACCTGGGAGGATTGCTTGAGCCCAGGAGTTTGAGGCCAGCCTGGGCCACATAGCAAGACTCCATCTCTAAGAAGAGAAGAAGCATGAACTTAGAGTGCCATCATCAACTGAAAATATTTGGTGCTTAAAAAAAAGCTGTTAGTTAATTTTTTGAATATCTGTAACGCTAATGGAAAAGATTCCTCTCAAAGACTTTGCAGTGTATAGAAGTTATTGGAAGTTATGTTTTGATGATTATATGATCATTGTGTAGCATGGAATCTGGCTTATTGAAGATGAAAATTATTTTTATGAAGTTAAAGGTCTAGCATTCATTCTGGTCATATATTCTGGTTGCACAAAATAGAAAACAACTCCAAGAGGCTGAAGTAAAAGGGGAAGTAGTCGTATGGGCTCTGAAATCTCATGGAATCCAAGAACAAGAAGCCAGAGGTTCATCTCAACTTCCTAGCAACAACATTTGGAATTTGGAGTGCTAGGAGAAACCAAGGCAGCTTCTTTCCCATATATATATATTTTTTTTGGTGGGGAGGATTGCATGATTCCTTACATTTATTACTCTCTATTTGCTTAATCCTCTTTCCTTTCTCCACAAAGTTATCAGCTTCTTAGTGACAGTACTGAGTCACTGCATCCATCTTGCCCAAAGCCAGCTCTGCCTCAGGTTAAAATAAATTTCATTTATGTGAATCAATCCATTTTCTGTTCTATTTTAGGCAGTTTGAGTTGGCTCGAATTGCAAAAGAAATCACCCTCAAAAACCATTCTCCTCTTTATCCTATTTAAGGTTCCATCAGCTTTGAGATTCCAACTCTCTTCTCTTTCTCTAGATTTATTGTTTTATTTTTTATTTTATTTATTTTTTTTGAGACAGAGTCTTGCTCTGTTGCCCAGGCTGGAGTGCAGTGGTGCAATCTTGGCTCACTGCGACCTTCACCTCCCAGGTTCAAGTAATCCTCCTGCCTCAGCCTCTCAAGTAGCTGGGATTACAGGCACGTGCCACCTTGCCCAGCTAATTTTTGTATTTTTAGTAGAGAAAGGGTTTCACCATGTTGGCCAGGCTGATCTGAGCACCTGTTAAACCCAATACTGTCTTATGTATTTTCCATGTATTCACACATTTAATCTTTGAGGGTATGCATGAGGTATGTGAAATTATTTTCTCCTTTTTCCATATGAGGAAACTGAAGTCTAGAGAAGTTAAGTAAATATAGTTATGAAATGGCAGAAGCAGGACCAGAACTCAGGTTTCTCTTACTCTAAAGCCTAAATTCTTAACGACTTCACTTGAATGCCTCCCAGAAACTATCAGGCAGTGGTCCTTTTAGCAAGGAAGAGTTTGTGCTTCATGTTATCAATTACGAAGAATGGGGGAAAAAAGATCATTTCCAGGGAGCAGTGAGAGCCAGACCATCTCTTAAATATGTCTGTGTGCGTGTGTGTGTGTATGTGTGTGTGTGTGTGTGTGTGCGTGCATGGGTGTATATGTTTCAGGCGTGGCGTCTCCATGGTTTCTTTGAATAAATGTGAAAGGTGATTTACCTTACCTAATTAGATTAATGGAATATTAGCTTAAGAGTTATTAATGTTGGTGACAAATATCTCCTTTATACCCAGTGGCTCTAGCTCACCTGTTATACCTGAGAACAAGTAGGCATTGCTCACCATAACTGTTTCAAGGTTTGCTTTTCCTCATGCTTCTGGACAAAGCACACAAAATAATTCATCTGGATGTGGTAGAAGAGGTCACTGCTTTGTGAGGACTGATTTGGAAGACTGTGGTAGGTGATGTTAAACTTTGTGTGTACGTACAAGCTCTCAAAAGTCACATTGTAGTGGCAACACAAACATGCCCTGCAGGGTGGCACACCAGCAAAGAGCCAGCTGGGAGCCCAATCTTTCTTGGCATCCTCAAGGTGGAGTTGATCCTAGTACCAACTGCTGTCTTTTTGGTATTGGCCAGAAGCCCTTGCAGAGATAGAAAACACCTGGCTTAATTTTCCAGGCTGGGGCAGGATGGGTTAGCACGTTAGAAAGAGATAAAGGCGAAGGCAAGACTCATCGCTTGTTTTTGTGAGTACAGCAAGACTGATCCAGCAGTCAAATGATGAACATGGTAGGTGGTGAATAAGGCAGCTCCTTACAGCACTCCTGGAGTTGATGCTTTTCTTTTGGCTTCCATTAACCTTCAATAACTATGGGATTCCCAAGGGTTTCAGCACAGGTACAAAGAGGTGGAGGAATTAAGTAATAGCTTAGAGGAAGCAATAGAGTTTTCCCTACTGACTCCCCCCTTCCCCCTTGTCAGCAATACAGTGAGTCGACAGATGTTTGTAGCTTACTGCAGCATTTGGTTCCAGCTGTGCGCACGGCATGAGTAGTAGTGGGAACATTGCGTTCCCCACCTGTTCATCATGTTCAGACTAGCGAGTGTGTGTTTAAGTACAGGCCGTGTTGGGGGCGCGGTGGGGGGGTGGCCTGTGTTTATGTATGTGTGTGTGACCAAATTGCTTCTATCTGTGAGGATTTTGTCACAGCCTAGGAGTCCAGGCTAAATGAGTCATGTTTTCTTTTTCTTAGACAGTCAAGTCTTTTTTTCAAAAAGTAAGCAATTAATATTCTTTCCCAGCCAGCTCCCTCACTTCTGTTAGATGAAGTCACCATCAAAGATACAGAAGCCAAGACAAATTTTGGTATTGCCTGATACTTTAATTTCAGATATAACTCGAAGACAGATGATTTATCTTAAGAAGCTTTCTTTTATTGGTAAATTATCTAGCTGATAGTTATAAATTTATCTTCCTCTACTTACATATTCCTTTTAGGAAAAAAGAGAATGAGAGAATCCTATAGTTATATCCTTGAACTAGTTAAGCTACCTCAACTATTAAGAAATCCTGATTTTGCAATAAAATGCTAGCCATCGTGGTCACCAACTTCACCAACTTCTGGGCCCCTCTTGCCTCTTTGATAGCTTCAGTGTAAGTAGAATTCATTCATTCATTCATTCATTCATTCATTCATTCATTCATCCATCACACAAACATTTATCAAGTATCCATGCTCGTGTGTCTTATATTTTGGTATTTATTGAATTACTCATGCACTTGTTAAAAATGCAAATACCCAGGCCCCGCCTTCATCCTACTGAATCAGAATCTCCAAGGAGTAGGTACTAGAAATATGATTTTTAAAAAGCCTGTTTTAAAGGTGCTCTAGGAATACAGATGGAAAGGACAGTCCTTTCTCCCTGCTAGATCATCACACAAATGAATAGATAAGCTAGAGCAAGAAAAGTCCATCTAAGCCATGATAAAATATGTATGGCGTCCATGAGAGAGAGAGGTTGCTTCTACTAGGAGGAGGAGGGCTTGCCTAACCAGTTGGTGTAGTGCTTGCTCTCCATCACCTTGGCTGTTGGGGAATGGTCAGTCTCCCAGAGTGTACATGATGTTGCCTCCAAGAGTGGGCATTAGATACAGAAAGAGGGAATACATCTTGCCCTGTACTGTCCTAATCTAGTAGCCATCAACGGACTGAAAGGTCAGGGCTAGAAGGAGGATGTGCTAACTTGTCAATGCTCTCATTTCTGATGAACATTTTGCAGGTTTCTCTTTGGCAGTGCGATCAAGGCTGGAGATTCACAGTAAGGAACTTACAAAGCTCATTGGGTTTACCACCAGGAAACATGGAGTTCGGCTCTGTCCTTGCCACTTATTAGCTGGACAGTTTACTCAGTCTGTTGCCTAGTTTCCCCCATCTACAAAGGCAGATAATAAAATCTACATTATAGGATTATTTTGGGAATCATATAATATATAGTACATAAACTGCTTGTTGTGCCTAGCATGTGGTCGGTGCTAATAAGTACTATTTATTTTTAGTAATAACATAAATAATAATGGACCCCCATTTGGGTCCCCAGAAATGACTCCTTCTCAGGCCATCAAACCCAAACTCCATATTTACAGTGGCTCTCAACGATTTGCTCTGTCCCAGCTCCCTGGAGGGCTATAACACTGTCATAGCAGTGTCACTGGCTCAGGGCAGTGATTCTCAATCTGGGGCCCACTCTTTCTAGCTCAAGTTGGCTTCATACCCCAGGTAATTTCGACACTGCCTCCTATCCCCACAAGGGCACTTGCTCATCACTCCTGTCCCCCACTGAGATTTATTGCTTTAGGTGGTAAGTCTTCAGCAGGGTGTGCACACCTGCAGCTCTCAAGGAGTTTTGTCAAAATACACATGCTGCATCCCACCTTGGACCTGGTGAATAATTTCCCTGGTGGGGCATTGGTAAGTGTGTTTTGTCTTCCTAGGAAATGCTGATCTATAGGCCTGGTTGAGAATTATTATATTTGTGGATATCTCTCTGCTCAGCAATGTCTCACTCAGCTTGCACAGCATGAAATCTTCTAGCAAAAATTAATGGCGTCCACATAGCTTTTCAAAGCTCAGAGATACTGACCCTGTGTGACAAACTGAGGAGGCAGAACCTGTGGTGATAAGGAACATATGACAGGAAGAAGAACTCTATGTATAAAGGGGCTGTGTATATCACCCTACACATGGTGCATACTTCATGGTACTTAATAAAATGCAGCACTTGTTATTATTGATATTCGTTGTGTATTGGCCTCAGGGTTCCTGGCTCTGAAAAGACCTGTTCCCATTTTAGGAGACAAGACTCCAAATCATGGAATTAAGAAACCACCTGGCTGTTTGGGAAGCACTTAGAAAATGTGACAAGAGGTGTCAAACACAGGCTCGCAGCAGAAATTTCAAGATAATTACTGTAAACTTTGTTTTTATTTCCCCTTTTGATTCTGAAATTAGGAAGAAGAGCAGTGTGTTGGAAGCTGGGGTGCAGATGGCAAGTGATGGTCTCCCAAGACTCAGTCCCCAAGTTCTGCAAACAGCAACACAGCAAACCCCAGATTGCCACGGGCTCTGATTTTTGTTTCTTAGCATTCATGCTTGAAGTGTGGGGTTCCTAGTTGCTGTGCAAAAGTGAGTGTAGCCATGTTTCCAACTGAGCCTACTGGCGATGTCCAAAGCCCCTGCCAAGAGCCTCAGAACACAGACTTTAGTAGAAGATGGAAAATGAGTGACTCAACAGAGCGAGGAAATTCTCTGTCTTCTCAGCTTCCTTTAGATTGTCCAGAAAGGGAGATCAGAAAGGCTCCTCAGAACTAAGACTGGAAAGGGAGTTTATACCATTAGGGCAAAAATTGGGAGACAAAGGTACTGAAGTCAAATGAGACTTCTGTGAAATACTTCGGAAAGTACAGATTTTGGGACTACATGAACAGCAGCAGCATCAATAACTGACTGTATCACTGGTGTGGGCTATAGACATCAGCTGGGAATGAAGGTGATTCTCGGGGCCCTTAATTTAGCCATCAGCCCCCAGCCAGACCTAAGCCTGCAGATGGCTGCACAGAGAGGCAGCCTGTTCCACCCTTGGAATTCCAACTTAGCTGACTACATAAGGCATTTTGGTTTAGTGGTTCCTTAAAGACGACGACGTTCCTTTAATCTCTCTCCTGCTGAAATTTCCTACCCTCTTGGGCTTTACCATTAAACTGCTTGCTGCTCATCTGAAAAGTGCAGCTAGCAGGGTGCAAGCTAGTGCTCTAGTGACCGTTAAAATCTATCCTAGGACAGCTAGCACGCACGGAAAAACTTGCCATTCGCCGCACAACCCCCCCCCCCCCCACGCTGTTCTTATCAGAGAGAACATGGAAAATATTCTACTCCCTCCTCCCCTTATTTAAGGATGCTGTGTGTACATCTGAATGGGGGTGGGATGCGGGGGTGTGGAGTCTAGCTTTCGGTCCTCAACAAAAACATAATGATTCCCAGCAGGCCAGAGCTGGGCAACCAAGGAGGCAGGATCCTGGCCTCTCTCGGATCTGCAGGAAGGGTGGGCTGTGCGGGTCCAGGGTGGGATGCCCGTTCTGGCCGGCGGTGCCTGCTGAGCCCTTCGTGATGTGACTTTATTAGACAAACCCCCACTCCCGCCAGGGGTAGACACACAAGTATCTGCTTTAGGAAGATTTCTGCAACACGGCACGGTGCAATTCAAAATCTGGGTTCTCCGTTCCTGAGCTTAGAAACCAATTTGTTCTGAGATAGGAGAAGGCTCTGTAGGCAGAAGACTTAAGAGACGGGAGGAGGCGCCTGGCGTCAGCGGGTCGCTTCTCAGCCGTGACCACGAGCGGCCAGCAGGTGTCAGTGCGTCCTCGCTTTGCCCTGGCGCTCGGCTCCTGGACCCCTCCCCACCTCGGTCTAAGGTGGCGCGGTCCAGACCCCGGGTCTCGCGTTTCCCGCAGACAGCTTCGTGGCTGGGAGGACACGTAGCCGCTTCTTCCCTAAGCGGAGGTCTGAACTCTGGCTTTTGCCACTACCCCGTGGGTGAGGTCCATTCCGCCCCAGGGGTTCCATCCGAACCCGCGCCTTCCTCCCTCTCCAGGACCCCTTTCTCCCCAGCAGCCAGGAGCACCTGCGGACCGGGTCGGCTCTGGCCCGGAGCTGGGCTGCTCCAGATGTAACTCACACCGGAGGTTACTTCCCTCGATTTGGGCGGGGATTCCCTTCCATTTTTTCTTCCCTTTTCTCCCAAGATCCAGCTCCTTGGGGGCACTCACGGGTGCCCGTTGCGTTCTGCTCCGTCGGCCCGGAGCTGCATGGCCAACTCCCAGCAGGGGCCGCTCCTCCCCTACCCCCCACCCCCGGGCTCCCTCTTTAAGCCTCTCGCTCAAGGTACCCGCCTCTCCAAAGGGCTCGTCCCGCCTGAGGGCAACGCTCCCCGAGGTCCAGCGCTGGGCGCGGGCGCTAGACTGGCGGAGGGGTGGTGCGAGGGGCGGGGGAGGGTCGGCTTCCCACGTGGGGGCTGACGCCGGCTGCTCAGCAACGCCGGCTTGATCCTGGGGCTATAAAACGAGTCCACCGTGAGCGCAGTGGAGCAGCAGCAGCTCCGGCTCCGTGCAGACGCCCAGCAGCCGGCGTGCCGCCGCCCGGCCCCTCCAGCGCCTTCTTCCCCGCCTTGCGCTCCTGCCCCAACTCGCGCTGTCGTCGGACCCCGGCCCATCCAGCAGCGCTCGGCGCCCACCAGGCGGACGCCCAGGAGAACCCCTGCCTCCTGGAGAGCTGATCGTTCACCTGCCCCGGCCCGCCTGAGGACGGGGGTGCCTTCATGCGGCCCCCACACTCCTCACCCCGCCGCCGCCCCAGAGCTCCGCACAGTGCGCCCCAGCCCCAGCAGGGCGCACAACTTTGGAAGGCTCGCGGCGCTCCGAGAGGCGGCAGAGTCCGCGCCCCAGCCCCGGGCCGGGCCGGGCCAGAACCGCAGCGTCTGGGGGAAGCCACAGAGTCGGTAATCGCTTCGGGGATATAAGGCGACAGACATAGGACCCTGAGCTCGCATCAGCACCCCTCGGCTGCCTCCCGGGGTGGGGGCGGGCCCCGCACACGGTAAGACCTCTTGCTTTCGCTCAGGCTCAAGAGTCAAGATACAGATATTGATATGTATATATATATATTTAATTTCCTGTCATCCTTCCAAGTTATCAGGCCACCGATGATTTTTGTTCTCCCTTCTTGAAGAATAAATCTCTCTTTACCCATCGGCTCTTCCCTACTCTCTCCCGCCGCTTAGAAATAAAACTTGGCTGTATTAGGAGCTCGGAGCAAGAAGGCGCCCACCGAGAGCGTCTGGAGCGCGAGCCAGGCGCAGTTCGCGGGACCCGGGCCATGGGCCGCTAGCGGTCGCCCAGTTCGGGCCCGGCCTCCCTGCGGCCCCCTCCCTATGTGAGCCGCAGCCAGGCGAGCGGGGCGCCGGAGGAAGAGGAGGACCCACGGGCGCCGGGCCGGAAGGCAGCTGGCAGCAGGCCCAGGCCAGCGGGCGCCCGCGTTCATGTTCCGCCAGGAGCAGTCGTTGGCCGAGGGCAGCTTTGCCCCCATGGGCTCCCTGCAGCCGGACGCGGGCAACGCGAGCTGGAACGGGACCGAGGCGCCGGGTGGCGGCGCCCGGACCACCCCTTACTCCCTGCAGGTGACGCTGACGCTGGTGTGCCTGGCCGGTCTGCTCATGCTGCTCACTGTGTTCGGCAACGTGCTCGTCATCATCGCGGTGTTCACGAGCCGCGCGCTCAAGGCTCCCCAAAACCTCTTCCTGGTGTCTCTGGCCTCGGCCGACATCCTGGTGGCCACACTTGTCATCCCTTTCTCGCTGGCCAACGAGGTCATGGGCTACTGGTACTTCGGCAAGGCGTGGTGCGAGATCTACCTGGCGCTCGACGTGCTCTTCTGTACGTCGTCCATCGTGCACTTGTGCGCCATCAGCCTGGACCGCTACTGGTCCATCACACAGGCCATCGAGTACAACCTGAAGCGCACGCCGCGCCGCATCAAGGCCATCATCATCACCGTGTGGGTCATCTCGGCCGTCATCTCCTTCCCGCCGCTCATCTCTATTGAGAAGAAGGGCGGCGGCGGCGGCCCGCAGCCTGCCGAGCCGCGCTGCGAGATCAACGACCAGAAGTGGTACGTCATCTCGTCGTGCATCGGCTCCTTCTTCGCTCCCTGCCTCATCATGATCCTGGTCTACGTGCGCATCTACCAGATCGCCAAGCGTCGCACCCGCGTGCCACCCAGCCGCCGGGGTCCGGATGCCGCCGCTGCGCCGCCGGGGGGCGCCGAGCGGAGGCCCAACGGTCTGGGCCCCGAGCGCGGCGCGGGCCCGGGGGGCGCAGAGGCCGAACCGCTGCCCACCCAGCTCAACGGCGCCCCTGGCGAGCCCGCGCCGGCCGGGCCGCGCGACGCCGACGCGCTGGACCTGGAGGAGAGCTCGTCGTCCGACCACGCCGAGCGGCCTCCGGGGCCCCGCAGACCCGAGCGCGGTCCCCGGGGCAAGGGCAAGGCCCGGGCGAGCCAGGTGAAGCCGGGGGACAGCCTGCCGCGGCGCGGGCCGGGGGCGACAGGGATCGGGACCCCGTCTGCAGGGCCGGGGGAGGAGCGCGTCGGGGCCGCCAAGGCGTCGCGCTGGCGCGGGCGGCAGAACCGCGAGAAGCGCTTCACCTTCGTGCTGGCCGTGGTCATCGGAGTGTTCGTGGTGTGCTGGTTCCCCTTTTTCTTCACCTACACGCTCACGGCCGTTGGGTGCTCCGTGCCACGCACGCTCTTCAAGTTCTTCTTCTGGTTCGGCTACTGCAACAGCTCGCTGAACCCAGTCATCTACACCATCTTCAACCACGATTTCCGCCGCGCCTTCAAGAAGATCCTCTGTCGGGGGGACAGGAAGCGGATCGTGTGAGGTTTCCGTTGGCGCCGGCGTAGACTCACGCCGACTGCAGGCAGCGGGGGGCATCAGGCAGCGGGGGGCATCGAGGGGTGCTCAGCCCCAGGGCACTCAGAAACCCGGGCCCTGCCTGCTCTGCGTTTCCTCGTCTGGGGTGGCTCTGCAGCCTCCTGCGGGCGGGCGTCTGCTGCTCCTACAAGGGAAACGTTCTTGCTGCGAGGCCCATGCATCCCCAGTTGTTGGTTTGGCCACTCTTGACCTGGAGCCATCTTCCTAGCGGGCCACCCCTAATCAGTATTGCTTCCTAAAGGTATTTTCACCCTCTTTGCCTGGTACAGCCCTCACAGCTCTTCAGAGCAAGCACTGGACTACAAGGGCATGGCTCACAAAGGGTTAATGGATGAGGGTCACCTAGCCCTGGCTAATTCCCCTTCCATTCCCAACTCTCTCTCTCTTTTTAAAAAAACGCTAAGGGCAGCCCTGCCTGCCCTCCCCAACCTCCACTGTAAATATACACTATTTTTGATAGTACACATGGGGACCCCATATCTCTTGGCCTTGGTTTTGATGTTGAAATCCTGGCCTTGGGAGAGATGCCTTCCAGGCAGACACAGCTGCCTGGTTCAGGCCAAGCCCCTTTGCAATGCAACCCCTTTCTGGTGTTATGAAGTCCCTCTATGTCGTCCTTTTCACCAGCAACTGGTGACTGTCCCTTCGACACGGACCTGCTTTGAGATTTCCTGACAGGGAAAAGATTTCTGTCCATTTTTTTCCTGTGCCTAACAGCATAATTGCCTTTTCCTATGTAAATATTACGATGATGGATCAAGACATAAGTAAATGAACCTTTCTGCCTCACATCAGCCCTGTGTATAAAGCCATTATTCTCTGATGCACTGTTCGCCCCAGTAACTCACTTTAAAACCTCTCTTTCCAGTGTTCCCTCTCTCTCTCCAGGGCCACTGCTTGAAGAAGAATATGTATGTTTCTATCTTGTATGTCTGTGAGCCCCTCCTGCCCCGAAAGTGCTGACTATGGGGAAATCTTTTAGCTGCTGTTTTTAGACACCAAGGAGTGGAAATTATGTGGAAGAAGCAAACCTGATACAATTTGCCCAAGGTAAACAGTTTGAAAAGACAAATGGGCCTGCCAAACTGTACAGTTCCTTCCCCAAGAGCTGTTAGGTATCAAAATGTTGTCCTTTCCCCCCTCCCTGCTTTTCTGATTGAGATCATGTCATTGATGAACTGCCAAAGTCAGGGGAGGAGGGCGGAGACCTTGTGTTTACATCTGCCTTTCTACATGTTTTAGACAGAGACAATTTAAGGCCTGCACCCTTACTCGACTAAAGAAAAACTAATGTCAGCACATGTTGCTAATGACAGTGGATTTTTTTTTTAAATAAAAAAGTTTACAGATCAAATGTGAAATAAATATGAATGGAGTGGTCCTCTTGTCTGTTATCTGAGTTTTCAAAAGCTTTAAGACTCTGGAAACATCTGATTTTGTGGATTTTTAAAAAATAAAAAATGTACATTATAATTTTTTAAACGTTCCATCAATAACAAAGCTACCATTTACTAATTGTTTCTGACATGCTGGACGCTGCAGTGAACTGGTTGTAGGCATTGCCTCATTGACTTTTCTCAAGAACCCTGTGAGGTAAGTTCTATTACTATCCCCATTTCACAGGTGAAGAAACTGAGTCTCGGAGCAAGTGACTTGCTCAAGGTTAACAAGTGGTGGAAATGCGTTGTACCCAGCTTTATCTGGTTCTAGGGCCTGTACTCTTAACCCCAGAACCTTTCCAGAGTTTTGGCATTAGCCCTTCTCAGAACACTCCCAGTGGAGAGGTGTCTATGCAGTGTGCTATCTACACCAGGTGTGAGATATATGCCAGTATGTAATATACACAAGGTGTATACATACCCCAGTGTCTATATGACCTAATGTGTCTATATACCTCAAAGTGTGTATCTACTCCAAAGTGTGGTATATGCACCAAGTGTGGAATATACTCCAAAATGTATATCACACCTTAAAGCATGATAATATATGACATGTAGCATATACTCCATAGTGTGGTTATGCACAAAGTATGGTCGAAAACCTGAATAGAACCATGTATTAGTTGGTGGTTTGAATTGTCTCTGGCCAGAAGGCACGTGTCCTTCTTGTTGCATTGCTATAATATCAAAGTCTGCTCTGCTGTCTAGGAGGGCTTATGGTCCTCACACTATGGTTATGGCACTTTGAAGCTGGAAGGGGCCTTAGTGATCCAGGAGTCCAACCCCTCATCTGACAGATGAGAGGGAGGGCAAATGCAGATTCAAGAGGAAGTGACTTGCTCAGGATCCCACGGCACTAGGTGACAGGGCTCTGGCTCCAGGCTGCCTGGGTTAGGGAGCGGCTGAGAGATGTGTAGTAGTAGCTCTGTGCATGTAGTCAGATGCAGTACTGATGAATAGCCACTCATGGAGGAAGGGGGTTTGAGGGGCAAACACAAGTGTCAGGTTGTGGTTTTGAGGGAGGCCAGCTTTTGTGAGCCCAGCCACCTGTAATATGTGCGGACCGGCTTTGGACACCCCCCAGAAGCAGGTCCTCTGCACCCTCTGGGCCATACATGCAGCATCTCCTCATCTTCCTTTGTTTCTCTGGTGCAGGACAGGGTGTCTGTGTATGCCGCGGTGGGGTGGTGGAGAGCCCTGAGAAATGATCTGGGCACTGAGGGGTCTGGGAGAGGGAAGACCATGGCTCTGAGGGGGTGAGGAGTTCCTGCTGTCACCTGGATCCTCTGAGCCGGCAGACAGGAGGATGGCCAGGTGCTGGGCTCCAGTGACCCTGACTCAGAGGCTTCACAAACCAGCCTCCTGGCCTGTGGCGCCAAGGCTGGCTCCCTGGTCTGGTTCTGTGGTCTGGTTCTGCTCCCCATCCCACCCTCACCCCAGCCTCTCCTCTCCCTCCTCACTCCAGTGCCCCAAAGGCAAATAGTGCCAGACAATAGCCTGCCTGGCAAGCCCCCAGGACCCAGGCTGTGTGTCCTAGCCACAGGAGCAGATACAAACACTGCTTGCTGTTGACTCTCAGCTCTGTCCTGTCTGTCAGGGAAGTGTTTGCCTTGCCTCCATCCCCAGAAGGGGAAGAAGCATGGGCTGAGGTGCTACATGGAGGGGCCTCTGGTGTCATGCTCCCTCCTCCTCGATACAGAAGCAGAGAAGCCTCAGAGGTGGATGGAGGTTGCAGAAAGTGGGGGAGAGAGGGCTGGAGCCCAGGCATGGGTGGGTTTCTGAGTTCACAGTAGGAATCACTGTTTATTCATTTGCAAAGGGCTCAAGCAACAGTCTGCCAAGGTGTGGGGAGGGGAGAGAAATTGAGGTGAAATGGCTCTCACAGGGATCTTGGCTTAAAAGAGCTAACCCCACATTTTCCTGTGCGTAGTATCTGTTCCCGAGTATCTGGGCCAAGAGGGTCTGTCTTCGTGGCTGAATCTCCTGTTTTATGTAACTCTGGTTGGGATATCAAAAGCCCTTGGCTTTTGGGTCTGAAGTGTGTCTTGCTAGATTTACTCGTGCAAGTGCAAGTGCGCTGGGTTGGGGGAAGGGTAGTGCCTTCATTTGAGCCTGGGCACAAGCACAATCTCCTCCTCCCCAAGGCTTTGTTCAATTTCTTCTATGCTAAAAGGCTGGGGGAGAGAATGATGAAAACGTGGCTTGGGCTTTCCCCTGTCTATGACTCTGTAATGAAATCAGAGATTTAGAGCCAGAAGCATCCTCATCAATCCTTAACTCCTACCTTGTACTGGCAGATCAAGGGACCTGAGACCTAGAAAAGCTGTTGGTTATGTAGCATTCCAGGAGCCCTTGAGCCCACTCTTCCCTGTGACTCTCTGTCTGATGCCGTATACACCCAACATGAATTCTATTTTGTTTTGGGATGTGGAGAGTTGCTAATCAACCCCAGAGGACCCCCTGTGCCTGCTTTGTGTCAAGGACCATCCTAGGCACTGCAAGGCAGTTCTCTTCCTTCCCTGCATGTGCTGTGCAAAGCTCACCACTTGTCCCTGTGGAGTGAGATTAGGGCCTGCCTCTGCCCTCTGGAAGCTTTGGAGCTACATGGGGAGACAGGATGTGCCTGTGAAAAGCACTAAATAGCCACACACAGTGACAGTGTGGCAGTGGGGGAGAGGATGCTGTGTGCCCACCAAGGGTAATGGGCATCTGTACTGTGAATGAGCAGTGGGAGAGAGGGGGCTGTGGCTGGGAGCTCAGGGCATAGAATGTGGGGGTTGGGATGTCCACATTCTGAGAAGGCTAGGCCCGCGAAGGAAGCTCTGGTTCTAGCAGCTGAGTCCTGTGGGACAAGTGCCAGGCCTGGGCAGTGGCACCTAGGCCCAGGTCAGACCTCAGCTTTCATCCAACCTCATCCTTGGGGATGGCATGACAAGGTCCTGTCCCCATTTGGGGACACCTGTAAGGAAGTCTACCTCCTTGACCCAGTAGCATAATAGGATCCAGGTACCCAGGTCCAGAGCCCAGTGCCAGGCTAGCCCTTGGGCCTTTGCCCTGGGCCCTGCCACCCCTCACAGTGGGCCTGAGAGTCCGGGGTGCGTGAAGGGGCACCTTCCTCAGCAGAGGGCACGCCCAAGAGGGAGGCCGCGTTAAGTCACAGAGCAAAATCACTAACACTCGGATTTGTTTTGGAAATAGCATTGATCTATTTGATTACCAGAAATCCTGGGGCTTAGGGTTAGTTAAATACAAAGAAATAGAACAGGGCCTGTTGGAAAGAGCCTAGACCGAGGATTAGGAGGCCTGGGTTCTAGGCCCAGTTTTGTCTTTTACCAGCGATGTGATCTTGAGCAAATCCCTCTCCGAGTCCCTGCTTCTTCATTTATGACATACAAGTGGTTGGTCTAATATTATTTAAAAGTGTGTTCTGTGCAATTAATTAAACTACAAAATCTATATTATCTACATTATCTATGGACATTATCATTCTATCTGTCTCTACTGTCTATCGCCTATGTATTGTCTCTTCCCTGTCTGCCACCTATCTGGTGAAATGCTGGGGTAAGCCGTCTTTAATAGGTACCTCTCCTTCAGGATCTCTCAGAGACTTTGATGTGCCTATGTGGTTTGCGATCGTCTGAGAGAGCATGATGTGGTGTGCTGTTTCCCAAACTCCCTGGACTGTGGAATTTCATTATTTTTTACAGAGCATCTCAGTGAATCATGCTTGCTGGAACACTTGTTGGGTAATACTGGGTTAAGGGATCTCACGGGGCTTTTCTGCTGATCCATTTTATAATTCTATGAAATGCCGGGTCTGCTATATCCTTCTGTCCAGGCCATAGGTGAGGCACACTGGACAGGGCCAAGCCCATGTGATCTCTGTAGGGAGAGCTGGTGCTAAGGGCCACTGGCCTCATTGAGCCTCGGGTAGAAGTGAGGGTTTGGTGTGTTTTCCAAACATAGGCTAAGTCTATGTGTATGTGTGTGTAACGTGAGTGTGTATGGGTGTGTGTGTGTATGTATCTGTGTGTGTGTAAACAGGTACAAATGGACACTGAGGACCACTTTGCTCACCTGGGCCTGGCATGGAAGCATCTGGGGAGTTGAGGGTATACATGTACACACCAGGGGAAGAGGTCATAAAGGGAATTAAAGGGGAGTGTGGTGCATCTCACTTGTTGTCATGTCAGTTGGCCCCTCCCTACCTGCGAGTCCGCTCCCCCGAGGTGGAATGCCACTCTCCTTCTAGGGCAATGGAGCCAATCTAGGAGGAGGATGGGATGATGCAATGTGCGCATTCTGGGGCAGCCAACACTGCTTCTCTGGCAGGCATATTCTGTAGCCTCCAGGCTGTCCTGTTCTCTGTGGAAGGGGCAGTTTATCTGACTACAGAGAATTCTGGAGGGGATGGGAGGCAGGAGTGAGAGGCTGTTAATGTTGTCCCCAGGACTTGAGACCTTTTTAAAATCTATACCTGAGAAAAACAAGATGGCACCCTGTGAAGGGATGAAAGAAGCGGAATTGAAAACTGACTGTTTGCAAGGTACAGGCAGGGTTAAGAGAAACTTACAAGGGCCAGGGAAGTACCCTGGGACATGCACAGTGGGAAGCTGTCAGCACCTTCAGAAGGGGCGAGGTGCTTCCCACACTATTGGAACTGGGACTTGGGGGAAGGATGCCTGGCAGGCACTGCTGGGAGAGGACCGCTGCAGCCATTGCTAAGCTGGGTCTGGACAGGGAGAGAGCAGGGAGAATCAGCACATTCTCCACTCTCACTCCCGCACCCTGATCTGCTGGTGGCTGCCCTTAGGCAGAACTCAGAGAGCACAGAAGAAAGAGTAAGGGGACGGCTCACAGGGCTCAGCCTTCCAGGGCCCAGCATGGACAAGGGCAGAGACTATAGCCGGAGGTGCAAGTAGAGAATATCTAGTGTAGAACCCAAAGCCTGAGAAAGGCAGAGTAACAGCACTTTGGGGAACAGGCTGGAGGGAGGCCAGCTGCCTGCTTTCTGCAGTTTGTCCAAGGGCCAGCTGCTTG
The DNA here is from genome assembly GCF_009828535.3 of Hylobates moloch. Classification (NCBI taxonomy): domain Eukaryota; kingdom Metazoa; phylum Chordata; class Mammalia; order Primates; family Hylobatidae; genus Hylobates; species Hylobates moloch. Next base: position 22,394,606 of record NW_026652278.1, on the reverse strand, counting down.
GGTCACTGGGCATCTGTAGAAGAAAAGCAGAGGCCCTTCTTCCTCCCTGACTGTGCAGATGCAAGGCTGTGTGTGGGGTTATGATGTGTGGCCAGACTGTGTGAGCATGTGCGCACGCACACACACACACACACACAGACACACACACACACACACTCTCTCTCTCTCTGCTTCCCTGTCTTCCCTGCCACCTGGTCAGGTGAGAGAGAGAGAGCCCCAGGGACCCATGTGGCTGGCTCTTGGCCACAGTTCTCTGCATAATCTCCATCCCATGTCTGTGGCTCAGACACAGCTCAGAGCTGCCCAGCAGTGATGGCCACTGAGGCTGGGGCCCGGGTGAGGGGAGATGAGGACTGGCCCAGGCTGATGTCCTCACCTGTCCCCTGGTTACACTGGGGAGTCTGCTGCTCTGTTCTCAGCATGCTCCCTGGACACACTTAAGGGATTATTTTTTATGCCCTAGCCCTAGAGGAGACAAGGAGACATTTAATGAATGAATGATAGAGCCCTTCCTTCCTTTATTCATTCAACTATGTTTTGGAGCTGCCCCAAGCTAATGTCACTAACATCACTCTGTTTGTACTAGGTGTTGGGGTAGAGTGGGGAAAAAACTAATTAGGATCTTTACCTCACAGAGCTTCTTCTTTTATCGGGGGACACCTTCCTCTTGTGTTGGGGGAGAGCTTCTTTTGTTGGGGGAGAACTTCTTTTGTGGGGGAAGGGCTTCTTCTTTTGTTGGGGGAGAGCTTTTTCTTTTGTGGGGGGAGAGCTTCTTCTTTTGTCAGGGGGAGAGCTTCTTTTGTGGTGGAAGCTTCTTCTTTTGTGGGCTCCAGCAAGTGGTAAGCCTGGTGATGCAGGTGCCAGGGTGGGTGGGGAAAGCTGGCCCAGGTGAAGGCATTGGGGAGGGAGCCCAGAGAAGTGTGCAGCCAGATGAGAGACGAGAGATGGGCAGGAATAAGTCCAGCAAAGGGACTGGGAGTGCCAGGGGTGGGGAGCATTGCATGTTCAAGCAACTTATGAAGTCCACTTTAATAGGACCATGAGATGTGAAAATGGAGAGGCTGGAGGAAGATAGTCTAGATCATGCAGCCGCAGGTAAAGGATTTTATCTTGAGGGCATGGGGAGCCATGAGAGGTTTTTTAGGCAAAGGAGGGACATGATCAGATTTTTTTTGGTTCAGAACAATCATTCTGGCTGCTGGGTGGAGACTGATGGGGGAGGGGTATTGGGAGCAGTAACTCAGTCAGAGTGTTAATAGCCTGACCACGGTGCTGACACCACAGGGAAGGCCAGGAGCCCTCACTCCCTCAGGGTCACCCAGTGGCAGCGCCAGTCTCTGTGCAGACCCAGATATTGGGATTTTAGAGCTTCCCCTGCCTGCAAAATACTGTACACCACTGCTCCTACCCTCCGTGAATTTCCATCTTCAAGGAGTGGCTCCTTGGCTCAAGCTTCCTATTCATGGTCAAATGCAAACATCTCCTGGAGCGTGAATTCAGTCAGTCATGGTGGTATGTTGACCTAACAGGCCACGGGACCTGACCAGGTGTGACTCGCTTCTCATTTCTGAACGTCACCTGTCTTATCGACACGACAGGCTAGGGAGGATTTGAGGAGAGACCGTGGAGCACAAGCATGTCATGTCCCCAAAGATTAGTTGATTATGAAGGGTGAATGAGAGCTTGCAAGGACTCACCCCGGCCAACCCCGTGGATTCTGCTTGGGGTCAGAAGATCTGATAAGCCCCAAATCTGGAACTTGAGCTGCTGACTCCTGTTCTGGGCTGTTGAGGTCCTCAAAGATAAAAGTCATCCATTTCCAAGAAGTTAGGGAACCTGCGACTTGACAGGGATGTCTACTTTGCCTGCCGTGAGGAGCTTTCAGCAGCGAACTCACTGCTCTTGGCTGGGCCTTTTCCTATGACCCTCCACATTTGCTTGTTTGCCTGAAACCTAATTCTCCCATTTTGAACACTTGCTTGGAATGGAGCTGTCCCTCCCGGGAGCTCCCAGAGATGGCAGCCCAGGTGAATGAATTGAGGAGAGAGCTTTGGGTTCTATACTAGATATTTTCTACTTGCACCTCCGGCTATAGTCTCTGCCCTTGTCCATGCTGGGCCCTGGAAGGCTGAGCCCTGTGAGCCGCCCCTGTACTCTTTCTTCTGTGCTCTCTGAGTTCTGCCTAAGGGCAGCCACCAGCAGATCAGGGTGCGGGAGTGAGAGTGGAGAATGTGCTGATTCTCCCTGCTCTCTCCCTGTCCGGACACAGCTTAGCAATGGCTGCAGGGGTCGTCTGCCAGCACTGCCTGCCAGGCATCCTTCCCCCAAGTCCCAGCTCCAATAGTGTGGGTAGCATCTCGCCCCTTCTGAAGGTGCTCACAGCTTCCCGTTGTGCAATTCCCAGGTCTTGGAGGGAATGGCTGGTATTCCTGAGAAGGGCACTTTAAAGCTAAAACTTTGGAATCAGGAAGACCTGAATTAAAATCCTGGTTCCATCACATAGCTTTGGTTTAACCTCGAACAGATGGCTAAGCACCAGTTTCTCCACATGTAACTTGTAGAAGAAGTTACCAGTGTTTGGGGAGGTTGCTTAGGCCCATGCTTGGCATCTGGTAGAGGCTCAGTAGTGCTAACCTTTTCTTCTCCAGTTTGGGAGCTGGGTGGTTCCTTTTACTCCCGTAACTGCCCTGGGCTGAGCTGGGCTGGGTGGGGTAGTGATTTAGGGTGATTCGTGACAGAGATTTGACCTCTTACGTCTTAGCTTTCTCTTTTTCCAGCCTGATGGAAGACCTTGTGTCTTCAGTAGCACAAGAGGGTGGGCCTAGAAGAACTCCAAGACCCATACGAGACCTGTAACAACCACAATGCATTTCTAGACTTGAAACTGAGATCTCCTGGTGCCAGGTTAGTGCTCCTTGCTGCTTCGCTGCACCCCAGGGTGGTTTAACTATCTTCTGAACCTAATGCTCATTTCTGCCTCCATAACTCTGCTTCGATTCTCCTGCATGTGGAATGCCAAAATCTGCTGCCTCCCCAAATCACACCCAAACTTTAAAGCCAAGCTACACCACCACACTTTTAAATTTTAGTAGTGGAAAGAACCTGGGGTTTGGCATCAGTTATACTGTGGCTTAATCCTTGGGTCTGTCTTCCTGTCAGTTCCGCTCTCCATCTCCAAAGGTGGCAAATGCCCAATAGGGGCACATGGTGGAGGGCATCATACTGCTGCTGGGAGGAGCTACTCATGGGCCTGCCCCCTGCCCTCCCATTCTCGAAAGCTCCGAGGGAGGGTCTTTTCATCACTCTTTCTTCTCGTTCAAATGAATTGGGGCCGGAGACTGGTATCTTCCCCAGTTCTTCTGTGCCCACTACTGGAGAGCTTTTGGTCAGAAGAGTTTCAGACCTAAACCAAAAGAGCCGGGTGTGGTGGCTCATGCCTGTAATCCCAGCACTTTGGGAGGCTGAGGTGGGTGGGTCATTTGAGGCTGAGAGTTCAAGACCAGCCTGGCCAACATGGTGAAACCCTGTTTCTACTAAAAATACAAAAATAGCTGGGCATGGTGGTGCATGCCTATAATCCCATCTACTTGGGAGGCTGAGGCATGCGGATTGCTTGAACCCAGGAGGTAGGGGTTGCAGTGAGCAGAGATCATGTCACTGCACTACAGCCTGGGTGATACAGGGAGACTGTGTCTCAAAAGAAAGAAAGAAAGAAAGAAAGAAAAAGAAAAGAAAGAAAGAAAGAGACGTAAACCTAAAGGAAATCATGAGACATGCAGATTTTCCCCTTGGAGGGGAAAGCTTTCTCCCCTCTAAGCCACCCCTAACTCATGAGTTCTCCAAAGCTCTCCAGCATGGGGCTAAGAAGAGCTTAGATTTTGGTGTCTGATGGACTGGGGTTTGCATCCTGGCCTCAACTCTGGCAGTCTACTTGACGCTGGACAAGTTGTTTTTTTTCCCCATGGTATCAGGTAAAAATGGGTAAAATATTACCTGTCTCATGGGGCTGCTGTAGAATTAAACGAGGTGATGACTTTGCAGTAGTAACTCAGCATTGGACATAGAAGATGGCTTTGGTCCTGTGAGCTGTAGGTCTGGGGGCAGGGCTGCCTCTGTGTAATCTCTGGACACTCTTCGATTCCATCTCCAACACTTGCTTCCTGCTCCCCCAGCTTTGTGGAATGTGGCCTGTGGATCCATATTTCACTTCAGGGCTGCACCAGAGTTCCCTGTCTTTGTCCCAGTGTAAGTTCTGAAAGGGCAGAGCAAATAGGAGGAAGTGAAGGGAACTAATTGGAGTACTTTCTTTACTGCTTTATGCTTTGGTTTACTCATATGTAAAAATTTTTGTTTGTTTTTTGGTAAGAAACAAACAAGTTAAGGTAAGTTAAGTGTTTAGAACAATGGTGCAAAGTAATTGCTCAATAATGGTTAGCTCTTATTTACTTATTTATTTGGCACTTACTGTGAATTTGTCACTATGCTAAGTCCTGAGGATACAAAATGGGAAAGATCTAATTCCTGTCCTGAGTTTCATGTTGGAGATAAAGTAAATAACTAGAGTAACTCACTGTGTTATAGACAATGGCAAGAAATTAGAAACAGTAGTTCTCACCAATAGTAGGGGATTAACTGTAATGTTTATTTCATTTATATACTGGAATATTTTGTGTATTTAAGAAGAAAACAAATCTATGTGAAAACTGTTCATAATATAGATTTAAAAGAAAAAGACAGATGACAACCAATAGAGTATGATCTCATAGAAACTGAAAAATAAAAAAACAAAAAAACTGGAAACACCAAACTGTTAGTAGTTACCTTTGGCTGGGGTGTTTGTAGTCAATTTTTTCCTAAAATTTTCTTCTTACATTTTTCTGTAATGATCATGTATAACTTTTGTAGCAAAATGAAAATTTTTTGAAAGCAAGAGGGAAACACTATAGTGTCCCAGTTTAGAGGGAAGGTATGTTATGTCTATTGAAGAAATGAAGGCTGTGATGAGAGGAGATGGACATAATCAATTCATAAAAATTCAAAAATGGATATTTACAGCAGAAAAAAAAGCCAGTCTCACCAAAAAGGAAATCGACACAATGGGAAAAGACATTAGGTAGAAAATATTCAGAAAAATTTCCAATCCTGCACATTTAAGACTGATTCCTTATAATAAGAGGAGTTTGATATCGATGTTGATGGCCGGCACATAGGGAAATAAATGCATCTCCATTTGGTTAATGGAAAAACTTTCTAGCAATGAAAGAAATGAGCCTGAGAACAACTGTGGGGTATCTCACATTAAAAAAAAATATGGAAATAATAAAATCGCATAATAAAATCACAGTAAAAAGGAGAAATCGTAGCATGCAAGGCCAGGAAAGCCACAGCTGTGTTAGAGATCGACAGCAGGTGTCCGTTCTGAGTGCTGCATGCTCGTGCTCTATTGGGTGCTAAAATTTTAAATAGCCCCCCTTGAAACACATGTGTTCATACATACCTGGTATGATATGTAAATTGGGCCTTATCTTCTGGAGAGAAATCTGGCAATATTGTAAGACGAGCCATAACATCACTTACAATATTATTTTTCTCCACTGTCACTCTCTTGAAAAACACTCACTAAAGAACTAATATTAAGAGAAAAAAGATGCCCACAATAATGCTGTTTATGTTAGCAAGCACTGAAAACTATCCGATGTCCACTCATAGGGACGTGGCATATTCTCGTAACACCACATATGCATCAGGGTTGTTTGCGATGCCCTCTTCATATCTGAGTTCTTGTGCAGTCTCACAAGTGGGTGCATATTGTCATTCTGACTTTGTGGTGGATCCGTGTGACATGCTAAAGTTACTCAGAGTTTAGTCTCTGCTCTACCACTTCTTCAGGAGCACAGTCCACAGCTTTTCCCATAACATGTGGCTGCATGTTTATGATGCCACATCCAAGGACTTTGTTTCCTGCTGAATCTCAGTCACCTACAACCCATAGTAGGCATCCAGTAAACATTTGGTGGATGAATGAATGAATGATACTTAATGTGATGAAATACACCTAAGTCAGTAGATGTGACCATTGAGAACCACGTTAATGCAGGAATGGTGAATGCAAAGATGAGAACATGGTGTCAAGCGTGACAAGGCACACACATTACATGACTGCTCCACACCTGGATGTGCACAAAGACAGAGGGAATCGCTCACCTCACAGGGGCTAAGTTCCGCAGGAAAGAGAATGTTTAAGTACTTGTGTTTTAAGGACAGAAGAAGTGCTGTCCATCAGGGAAGAGCCTGCCTCCTGGCTGGCAAAGTCCTCGCTCTTAAATTATCAGTGGTTGATTTGGTAAAAGGGCTAAGATCAAACCTGATGAGATCTACAGGTGTTTGATTTCCCAAGACCTGTGGCTCTGATGCATTTTTGTGCTTGAAACAATTACAAAGTGAAGATGGGATGTGCAGAGACTTGTGTGGATACACTTTGTATTAGCCAGGGTTCTCCAGAGGGACAGAACCAATAGGATATATGTCTATATGTCTATGTGTATAGGAGAGAACTGGCTCACATGATCAGAAGGCAAAGTCTCATGATAGGCCATCTGTAAGCTGGGGAAGAAAGAAACAAGTAGTGGCTCAGTCCAAAAGCCTCAAAAGCAGGGAGGCTGACAGTGCAGCTGTCAGTCTGTGGCCCAAGGCCTGAGTGCCCCTGGCAAATCACTGATGTAAGTCAAGAGTCCAAAGGCCGAAGAACCTGCAGTCTTCCAAGGGCATCAGAGGAAGAGAAGGAAGCATCCAGCATGGGAGAAAGATGAAGCCAAAGGACCCAGCAAGCCAGCTATTCCCCCTTCTGCCTGCTTTGTTCTAGCCGTGCAGACAGACGATTAAATGGTGCCCATCCACATTGAGGATGGGTCTTCCTCTTCCAGGTCACTGACTCAAATGTCAATCTCCTCTGTCAGCACCCTCACAGACAACACCCAGAAACAACACTTTACCAGCTATCTAGGCATCCTTCAATCAAATCAAGTTGACACTTAGTAGTAACCATCACACACCTATAGGCTGTCAAGGGCTGTGATAGGCACTGCCTGGAGGGTTGTGGAAGGATCCTCAGAGAGAATAGCTTTGTGCAGGATCTTGGGGATATGGAGGAGTGGATGTGTGTGCATGCACAAGTGTGTGTGTGGGGGATACACACACATGTTATATACTATACATATACATATGTCTTTCCTCTGTCTCTCTCTCTCTATATATCTCTATATATGGCAATGATTGCTTTGAGTTGGGGGAGAGTCTTAGCTTTTAAACACAGAGAGAGGGATTGAAAACAGAACCCTGATCTAGGAGTTTGCCAGTGCTCAGGACAGTGGAATTGGAGGAAGGTGTTCTTGTCCTAGCTTTTAGACTGGAGACAAAAGGTGGTCTCAGCTCATTAAGTAAGGATGGCCCTGGATCTGTAGGGAAGAACCAGAAAGGAGTAAGGGGTCAGAACTAATAAGCTCATATGGCTCAGGGCTTCACAGTACCATTCCTGGTCATCCTTTGTGTGTGCAGCAACAAAGGTCAGCCTTTGTTTTGCTCTCTGGGTGACTCCTGTCCTCCATGCCACCCTCCATGGAACCTCCATGGCTCCCTGCCTCAAAGTCAGGGTCACTTGGGCATGTATTCATAGCCACTTCTTCTGGGTTCTCTATTGTGTGGCCTGGGTCGGGCAGGGTCTTGGCACCCCATCACTGCCCTTGCTCATCTGCAGCAGCTCTGGTGTGTGCTCACTGTTTGCAGTGTTAGTCCTGAATCACTCACCACAACTCACTTGCCTTGTGCTGTCCAATCTTACTTCAGTTGTCCTGATGACTAATGTGGTCCCTTCCTCTCTCAGTTCTTAATTGTTTTGGTTTGCATTTGGCACATGCTGTTGTTGTCTTCTGGGTTTTGTCTCCTCTTAGTGATGATGATGATGATGATGATACCACCTATTTGGTGATAATGATTCCTCACTCTCTGTCCCAGCAATACAATGGAGAATGTCTTATGCACATTTCCTCTGACCCAGCCCTGGGCTGCTACTATCATGAGGCAGGGATGACTCAGACTCTGCTGGTCTCAGCTTTGCAGATGCGATCTGGACAGTTTCCCTGCCTGGGAGCCGGATGGGAGCAAAATTGATGGAAGCAGTAGACACATGACACTCTTTGTGAGGTATCAGCTCCAGGCTCTTTGTGGGGTTGGAGACTTTCTTGTACCTTCTGCATATTCCCTGCTTTTCTGCAGCACTCCCAGCAACCTCTTTTCACTGGGGCAGAGAGAACCAAGGTGATGGTATTGAGGGGATTGGATTCAGTCTGTAGCTCATCAGGGTCATGTGTGGGATGGAGGCCATGTGTGAAAATCAACCCGCTTGTTATGTGGTGAATGTCTGTGGTTTGCCTCCTCAGCCATCATTCTCTCTTCTGGCAATAGCCTCACTCCATCTATGTATTACTCTCAATCAGTGTGTTTGGGGTGGGCTCCAAGGTGACTCTATGAGCTAAGCCCAGGTTTGTAGCCTGCCAGTGTATCCCCCACTATGACCACAATGAATGGGTTAGGGGCCCATCCCTGAATCGGTCAGAGCCAATAAGATGCCAGAAGACTTTCAGTGGAATTGTTGAGAAAGAGGCAGTGTTTTTTCCCACTGGATGTGCCATGTCCATCCACGACCGAGGCCACCAGGGAAGATGGAAGAGCTCTTAAAAAGGAAAAGAAATGGAGCCCTAATGACACCAGTTGAGTCCTTAATCTAGTTGTGTGTGAAGTGAGACCTATCTCTAGACTTTTAAAAAATTTCATGAGCCAATACATCCCCATTCTTTTAATTAAGCCAATCTGAGTTGAGTTTTCTGTCACTTACAACAAGGAAGTCCTGATAGATACAGTCCTGTGACTTTGGGTCAAAGTCACCTCATCAATATGCTCAAAGATTGTGTGAATATGAAATGAGTTTCTTTGTTTTGATTCTTTAGTTGGGTGTCACTTTGCCCTTGTGTTATGATCAACTTTCTAATTCAAACTATGTTGACACTGCCTTAAACAGTTCTTTGAACTTATCTAGAGTCCATCAAACCAAGGTCAGAAACCCATAACCCATATGCTGTCCTATGGGGACCAACAGGTCGAGTATATAAGGTTACTTGGAAAAACTCCTTGGGAGGGTGGGAGGAACTTTCAGTTATCCATCAATTTCTGGGATTCTTTTATGTTATTGGATAGGAGGTAGAGGACTTCTGACCGTCTGGGTTTATAGTCTCAGGGTCCAACTTACAATTTGCATGTTTCTAAAGAGGACAGAACAGTTGTTCTCACAACTATTTCCTGGCTCTGCAAATAGCACAACACCGTCATCGTCCCAGAGGCATGGCACAAATCCTGGCTGTCCTGTAACAGGAGCTGTTGCCACCAAGTGACTTATTTCATGGTGAAACCTTCCAGAAATGGGTTTAGACATCGTTGGAATGTGTATGTATTTTTGTGCATTGCATTTTGGGAACATTATTTGATCTAGTTGGCAAAGTGAAGCCAGATGAGCTGAGAGCATAGGTCATTTGGGCTGCCAGCTTTCTGCACTTAAATATTCTGCTTTATTCCCCTCACATTTCTATAGAAGTTCAGCTTTCAGAACTATACAACAGTATTTGGACACAAGACTCTGTAAATGCCAGTAATCTTTGTAAATCATCTATGTGTGTACATGAATCCAGTGAAAAATAAATGAGCATTGTGGTCAAATGTGTGGACCCTGAAGTCTGCACACCTGTGTTCCTCATTCACCTGAGGAATGAGGAATGTCTGTCTTGAGCAAGAGAGGAATGTTGGGGACCACATTTCTTTTGTCTTTCCAAAACCAGCTGGGGTGTCACTGACTCACCAAATTCCTCCATGTTTCCCATTTACAGTCTTTTTGGGCTGCTTCATCACACAATGAAAGGGGATGTATTGTGGATCTTTGTCTTGCCATAGTATTTGATTATTTATTATTTATTGGTCTATGTAAGCCTTTCCTCCCTCTCTGGCCTGAAACTGCTGGGTGGGTCAAGGCTGTGCCTATCCCACTCCCCACCTGAGGTCTAGCACAGTGCCTGCATGTTGAGGGTGTTTGGTATGGCCTTGTTGACCCTTGGGCCTTTGCTGCCATGGTGATGGGGCTGGCCAGTAGGTGTGAGGGAAGAGCCTGAGGGCAGAAGTTAGGGGTGGGAGGAGAGGTGTGGGTGGGGTGGCCCAGAGAGTGGGGGTCCAGTGAAATAAGGAGGCTAGAACTTTGCTTCTTTGTCCGAGGAAGGTTCATGTGGCCCATTAGCTTCACTGAGAATGGACCTGGATTCATGGCTTGAGGTGGAGCTAGAGACTTGGAAGCAACCATGGCCATTTAACCAAGGTCCATTGCCCTGGTGATGTGGGGTCCTTCCCCTGGGCCAGCCCTTCTCTTGGGCCAGTTCTGTTAGGTGGTCTGTGTCCTGCCCCCTGGGGTCTGAAGGACATAGAGGGGCTAATGGCCAAAGAGCTGTGGGCAAAGGACTTGCCCTTATTCTTCTTGGATGGGAAGCATGGAGGGGACCTGGAGTTGGTCCCTGATCCTCTACTGTCTGCAGCCATATCCTCAGGATCTGACGGAGGCAGGAAGACCCAGCCTTGCTCTCAAAGCAGCAGGCCCTGATTCCTACCACCTCTGCCTCAGCTTACCCGCTGCGCCTCCGCGGGAGCCGTTCCTGAACCATAGGCCCCAGCACATTGGCAGCATGCTCAATTGTTGGCCAGGGAAGAAACTTACAGCTCACTAGAGGAGTGACCCTGCCCTTCCATTCCCCACCCGAGATGGTCCGGGGTCTCTTGCTGGATGCCAGATGTGCCTCTGTGTGTGTGTGTGTGTGTGTGTGTGTGTGTGTGAGAGAGAGAGAGAGATGGAGGGAGAGAGCGAGAGAGAGTCACTATAAAATTGGGGGCAGAGAACAAGTAGGAAGTCGCAGACAGCACTTCTTCCCTCTCCACTGCCCCAGTTCCCAGCCCTACGAAAGCTGCCTGTCCTGGGCGTGAGGAGGCTGGGAAGGGAGTGCAGTACAGAGGGCACAGTGCTTCCAGGGCTTCTCACCTCCAGAAGTGTACTTTTGGGAAAGGAACTCAAATGTACAGCAGCTCCTCCTGGGTTACCAAGTGTGTAAACTTGTATAGGCAGCTGGGCCTGGCCCCCGAGCTGAGTGAGCCCCTGGGGCCATGCGAAGAGGCTCTGACCCTCCTATTTACTGTCTTCCTGACTTGAGCACACCATCTCCCCTTCCACTGTCTCTACTTTTTCATCTGTAAAATGGGTATCCTACCACCCCACTCCAAAGGTAAGTCTAAGGAGACCACAGGTGAGGCAGCACTTTGCAAACTCTACTGTTCCTTGCCACAGTGCTGATGGACATGGTGGACGACAGAGCACAGGAGCCCTGCACTGAAGTGCTGGGGGTCCGCAGAGGGACAGGGAGGGACAGAAGAGGCTGCTCCAAGGAAGGGCGTTTGGTTCCCACAAGAGTCGCGGATCTTTGTCTTCTTGCATTGGGCCACAAGGAACCAGAGGCTCAGCAGGGCTTTGGGATGGTGGATGCAGGCAGCAGCAGGGGATGGAAGAACAGGCACAGTCCCTCATTGCCTCAGATTTATCTAGTTCTTTGTCCCTGGTCGCAGAGGGTACCTTTCCAGACTGTGATGGGAACTACAGGGGCCCTTGGACCTTCAAGTGTGATTTTATTTATTTATTTTTTTTTATGGATGTGGTTCTAGGGAACTCAGGAAGAAAACTGGCATCCTGGCATTGGCCACCCCTAAAAATATGATGTGATGTGGCTAACGAGAAAGCACAACAGGCCTGGCTCTGCATGGCCTAATATAGCCTGGCATTCAAGTCCCAACCAGGACGTAAATGGGGATTGGTAATTGAAAGCACGAGAGGTCTCTTGGACGGGATGACGGGGAGCCTGCTGTGATCTCTGAGGTGGGCATGCCAAGGGGATCGGAAAAGCAGCCCCAGGGGACTGTCCTGGGTTTCCCAGTGTGGGTGGGGTTGGGGCCTGGATGAGGGCACCCTCATGCAGCCTCCTGCCCACACCCTGCCTAGCGGGTCAGCATCGGACTGACCAGTCCAATTAGCCCTCATGGGGAGGAGTGGTGGGCTCAGTGCCACCAGAGGTCATAAATTCCATCACCCTGACCTCTTGAGAGCAGAGTGGACCAACCTCTCCATTCCCCTGCCTTGCCAGCACCCTGGCTAGCTGATTTTGGCCCTACATGGACTCTATGAGAGAACGCGGCCCAGTCCTCCCCCTCAAACAGAGGATTGACGCCAACCTCGAGTGTGGAAGCATCATGGAGGCAATGCCAGACGCTTTTTCTTCCTCATCCTCTCTCCTCCTGCAAAGACACAGATCCATGAGTCAGCCAAAAAGCTAAAGGACTCTGATGCTATTTTGTGCTGACTTGCGACTCAGGTCTGGGGAGATAGAGGGGGCAGAATGTGGGAGAGGAGAAACAAGTTTGGGAGTGAGGATGGTTTCCCTGGGGCCACCTTGTAGGGTGACCACTTCATCTCTGTTTGCCTTGGGCCTTCCTGGTTTTGGCACTCTCTCAGTCCAGGGAGAACCAGGATGGTTGGTCATCCTTTCCCATCAAAACCTCTGAAGCCTGCTCCTCATGGGAGAACCATCTCTGGACTGGTGTCCCAGGTGACTCAGCCAAGGACCCAGAGCCTCCTGCTGGCAGAGCTAGGACTTGAATACAAATCCAGGGCTGTTTGCCCCCAGCCTGCATTACTCAGGTCCTTCCATGAAGTGGGACACCTGGATCTCTCCAATGATCTTGGCCAAGGCCTTTCCCCAGGATGAAAGTGGTGGTGAAATAGCCAAAAGAGGGAGGAGAGGGGTGAATGAGTCACCCTTGGAGATAGAAAAATAAGACCCTGCAGCTCACCCTGGCTCAGAAATGTGGGGTCCCAAGAGGGGAAAGATGCAATCTCTGCCCTTAAGGAGTTCATATCCTGCTTCGAAAAGTGCAGTGGACTTGCCTTTGGGTGCCTGGCTCAGATGCCACTCAGTGCCACCTACACGCACTCACCAGGAAACAATAGACAAAGGGTGTGGCCTATCAAGATTGCATTAATCTAATTTCCCTTATAGAATGTATTCATTCAAGAAATATGTATTGAATATTTGTTCTTAAGCACGCTGTTCCTTGTGTTTGAAACATACTCTTCTCTTTTTCCCTCCTTCTCCTCTTTCACCCCCACGTCCCAATTCCACCCATTCCTCAGGTCCCAGCTCAATAGGTAATATTTATTGAACACTTAGTATGGATCAGGTGCCATAGTAAGCAATTTGCACTGCTTTAATTAAATACATTTAATCCTCATGAAAACCATATGATTCCGTTATACCCATTTTACAGATGAAGAAACTGAGTGGTTAACCGGCTTGCCCCATGACACATGGCTCTTCTCTGTTAGGCTGGGTTGTAGCCTGGCGTGCACCTTCCCTGCAAGGAAGGCTTTCCTGAGCCCCAGTGCCCAGTTCCCATGCCCCTATAATTAGTTTCTGCTGGAGCACTTCTCACCAGGCTGTGACACACAGTCTCCTTATCTGTCTCCTCCATGAGATGGGGTTCCTGGAGGGTTGAACTCCTTCCTGCTATATCCCTGATAGTAGGCATTGAGGAGGAGTTTGGTAAATACCTATTGGATGAATAAGTGAATGAATTGATGGATGAATGAATGAGTTGCCTCAATGGCCATAGGAGCTCTGAGGTCCTCAGCAAAGGCCTTTGTTTTGTCGCTGAGGGGCACTCCACACTGGCAGAATTGGGCCAAGGAGCTCTTGATGGCCCAAGGCAAACAGCCCTCCTGAGTAACCGTATAACTGTGACATCAGGACACAAACTGATTTTTAAATACTAAAATAAGTTTAAACTTTTTAAAGTAAATGACATTCATGAATTCTTAGGATGAAACTGAGATGTGGAGGAAATTTCATGCTTGTGTTGGTGTTGACAGGCGAGTCTCAAATTTCACCCTTCACCCAGCCCCCTGCAAATTCTCCTCTGCTGTTGGAGTGATTTGGGGAAAAATTTTGAGAAATGCCGCCTGGAGTAGCTGGCTGGAGCTCAGGGCGTGGGATGTCTGGATTCAGCGTGGGCTGAAGGAAGGACATTTCAGGGAGGGGCACTGCAGGAGCAAAGGTGCAATAATGGGGACAGGTGGACCTCTCCTTGTTCCTTGTTCCTGGAGCTGGGTGAGCAGCCAGTCCCTATGAACGGCTCTGAACATGCCAATAGCTGTTGCAATGTACGATTGGCAGCCACATCCTGAAGTACTATCACCACCACCATCACTTGGAAAACCTCACACTATTTTTAGTCCCTTTAGCTCAAGAAAATATTATATCATCTCTTTCCCTCCCTACAAGCCAATTCATTGTTGATCTTGTCCCATCGTAAAACCCTGTTCTCCTTTTTAGCTGTGTGAGACCAATAAGCAGTGGGGTGGAGTCCCTCTGCTATTTTCATATTTTGTGTCACTTGTTCACATGGGAAAAATCATGATATTTTCCCACGTTGGGGCCCTGTGCAACCTGGCTTTGAATTTTAAGCATGTAATTGCTCTGGATCATGCGAGGGGACCGATGAGAATGACCGACCCGCAGGGCTCAGGGTTTCAGGCGCCTGATGTTGGCATGACTGGGGCTTGATGCTGATGATCTTGTTGATTTTAGAAGCATTTCCAAGAAGAAGAGGAGGAACCAGTGCCCTGTAGAGTGGTGGGAGAAAAGAGGGGCAAGATCCTCCGTTGAAGGAATCTGCTCTGATTCAGCAGGAAGGCTGGGAGATGCTTGGCAGTTCCAGTTCATTGCAGGTTTACAAAATGCTTTTCCACCTTGATCTCTTTTGGTCAAAGTTCTGGGAGTTGGGTTGGGCAGAAGGCATGATCTGCCTCCTACAATTGAGGAAACAGAAAGGGCAAGAAAAATAGCCCAGCGGCCCGTGGAGCTGGAAGCGGCAGAACCGGGCTGCAACTGGAGCGGCGTAGTGACTGAAGTGATGGGTCAGGGGTTCAGACAAACATGGGTGTATATGAGGCTTTTCCATTTACTGGGTGAGTATCTGCACAGTCACTTCTCTTCTCTGAGCCTCAGTTTTCTCAGCTGTAAAATGGGGATGTTATCCTCTCACAAGTTGGGTAGAATGTGATAATGGTTGTGAAGTATGTAGGAAGTGCTCAATGTATGGTCCCTATTCATACTATCAATATTATTTCTTGCTGCAGATGTCCCCTCGCTCTATGTATCTTGCCCAGTCTTCACCTCTCTCTTTACCAGAGGGTCCCATCTGTTATCTCTTTCAACTTGCAGCCAAAGAAGCTTAAAGAATATGTAAATAGTTTAAAAATTCAAGGCACAGACATGTCTGTTGTGTTCTGGATCTGCCAAGAGATATCCTTGCCATTTCTCTGCCACTTCTAGCTCCATGGGCCCCTGGGCTACTTTTCTGCCCATTTGTTTCCTCAGTTGTAGGAGGAAGATGATGCCTTCTGCCCACCCCAAATCCCAGAACTTTGACCAAAAGAGATCAAGCTGGGAAAGCATTTTGTAAGCTGCAATGACTTGGAGATACGCGTGTCCTTTCAGCAGTGAAAGGGGATTAAGAGAAGCTGCCGCTGTGGGCCAGAGTCTGACCTGGCATCATCTGGATAATGGCTGGCATTTGTGAGGCTGTGAGTTTCTAAGAAGGAAATTATCTTGGCAACTCAGCACTATTAAGCAATGGGCAGCTGTCTAGAGCCCCATCTGTGGGGGACGCACACAAAAAAACCCACTGGAAATTTAATGTCATGGGCAATGTTTACCCAAGTGCTTTCAGGGAAAGTTTGATGAAATGGGAAGATCCTTTTTGGATAAGCTGTGTGGGATACAGCATAGTCTCCCAGAGTGAGTGCCAAGAGCATAAGATGGTCCCTAAATAGGGTGGAGACAACCATCTGAGGAGCTTTCGGTTTGCTGGGGGTATTTGGGGCCAAAGATGAATGGCTTGGGGAACCCCCTTGCCATGGGATACATGGGTCTGTCTATCATGAGTCCGGGCTGAGGCTGGAAAGCTGGAAATGGAGGAAGGTGCAGTGAATATCAGGCATGTGACTGTCCTGCTATTAAGTCATTTACCCAGACTGTCCCACCCCAGCCTGAGGTTGACGTGATAGGGGCGCATATATTAGGCAGATGCTGTGGGAACTCCCTGGATGGTTGCACCGCTCTGGGGTGGACCTGGTCATGCTTAGAGGAAAGCAAACCCTGCCAGGAATTCAGGTGGCCCGGGAGGTGGGGGTGCTGGCAGTGAGTGTGTCTCACAAAGGCCACTGCCCTAGAGGCAAAGGCTGGATGGAGGCTGGCCCAGTTCCTTCTGTTCCTAATCCTACAGAATCTCCTTGAAATTTCATGGGCCTCAGGGGTGACCATGGGCTGAGGGGTTGAACGCTCCATGGCAGAAGCTTCACTTGGTAATGAAAACAGCAAAGTCCCCACCACCCAGTATGAATGACCCATGGCTCCAGGCCTCCTGCCATTCACATGGTCTAGGCGGATGGTCCAGCTAGACAGCTAGCTGTGCATGTACTGAGCCTCTGCTTTGTGCCAGCTACTCTGTTAGGTGGCTCCTCCTGTACCCAGTTTTTAATCCTTCCAATAAGCTTGCAAAGTCAGTATTAGAATTCCCATTTTATAGAGGAGGAAGCTGAGGCTGGGGTTGGGGACTCAGTCCTGGTCTAGAAGGACCCTCCCTCCCATGCATGTCTTCCAGTTCTCATGTCCACACTGGATGAGATTTCCAGTGTCCTGCCCTGCTTGCTGCGTCCTTGCTGGTTTTCGTTGTGGGTCAGGGAATTTCAGGATTCACAGATGCCGGCTGACTTAGGGTCTGGGGAGCTGAGCTCCCACCCTATTAGGGACCAGCCATAGCTGCTGGGGCCTCCTACTTAGGTGAAGTGGAAGCAAATAGGCAGTTGTTTGTGGGGCCCTGCACAGAAGGTGGAGGCGTGCTCAGGGGAATGGGGTGGGACTCCTTCTCCTTGCACCTTTCCAGCTTTTCTGGGCACTTGGTAGTGGGAAGCCCAGGGGCCAGTATTGCTTTTCTTCTGCTTTTTGGGGTGGGGCTGGGAGGTGTGAAAAGGAAATGCAGGCCCTGGGCAGAGGTCAAGTACAGAGGATGAAAAGACCAACGTGGTATTTGCTTGTCCCGTTTCCTTGCCAAAGGCCACCCCTGAAGCACAAAGCCTGGATCTTCAGAACTTGAGCCCTGCTGTCCTTCTTGAATTCTGGACTGAGACAGGGCAGGGGGCCATGGCCAGATGGATTCTTGCTTCGTTCTAGCCAGGGGAACAGCCGACTTGTTGGGCTGGACCAGGAATATGGCTGGCCCCTCACCCACTTTAGGAATCCTAATTGATTTCTTTTTTACATTGCACTTTGCAACTCCCTTCTCCTGCAGGTGAAAGGGGAAATTGGAAGGTAAAACCTGCGGTGGCAAGGCCTTGAACATTGCTTATCGTCTCCAAGTGCAGGGTGGAGAGAGTGACAGCTTTATGATGATTAACCTGTGGGTCTGCTGCATTGGAAAAAAATTAATCTCGAGCCCCAAGACCCCTCCCGCCCCCGGTCACTTTTAAATGCTACTTTCTCAAGGCTATGAACTTGATTCTTCCCCTCCAACTCGTTGTGTTTATTTTGAATAGTACTTCTCAGGAACTTTTACATTAAGCTTTCCTAGCTGATGTTGCTTGGTTTGGACTAACATCAGTAATAGGCTTATTTCCCTGGTGTAATAATGGAAAATATGCTTCATTTCATGTGCCGCCTCGGCTAAATTGTGATGGTAACATGGAGCTCTGTATTGGGAAGAATCTGGGGCCAAGACCAGACTCATCAGAAAGTAGTACTGTGATTGATTAGCAATGCCTGTCATGGCCATGGGAGGCAGGAGTGGGGACACCTGTGCCATCCCCTATTTAGGAGATTAATTTCCCCACTCCTATCTGTCTAGTCTGTAGCAAACAGACCTTTAACATAAAAAGTCAATGCTCTTCTACAAGGGTGCAATATGCTGTGCCCAGTAGGGCACCTTATGCACTCCAGAACGGTCTTGCTTTTCACCCAGCTTTTGGAGTGAAAAAAATTTTTTTTTTTTTTTGAGACAAACTCTCACTCTATCGCCAGGCTGGAGTACAGTGGCACAATCTTGGCTCACTGCAGCCTTCTCCTCCCGGGTTCAAACAATTCTCCTGCCTCAGCCTCCTGAGTGGCTGGGACTACAGGTGCCCGCCACTATGCCCAGCCAATTTTTGTATTTTTAGTAGAGACGGGGTTTCACCATGTTGACCAAGATGGTCTTGATTTCTTGACCTCGTGATCCGCCCTCCTCGGCCTCCCAAAGTGCTGGGATTACAGGTGTGAGCCACTGCACCCTGCCCAGAGTTAGTTTTCTACAAAATAGATACCATCAGCTCCCTGCCACCTACAGCAACACACATAGCCCTTCAACACGTGGACCCAACTTTTCTCCCTGGCCTCATCAGCAATACGTGCACCTTATAGTCCAGGTGTGTGGAATTTTTCTCGTTGTGTTCGGAATTCACAGTGCCCTTTCCTACATTCTTGCATTCTCATGTGTGTTCCCTTTGCCTGGAACATCTCTTCCTTTCTTCTTATCCTTTAAGATCCAGCTGGCCTCTTCCGCTGCGTGCCGGATCCTAGCACAGGGGCAGCGCAAGTTCCAGGCGCACAAGCCAGCGAAGAGGCAGCGGCGGCCTCTGAAAGGAACCGGGGCCGCAGGAAAGACGGTCGTGTTACAGCTCCCAAGAAGGCGCGCGTCGGTCAGCAGCAAAAGCTTAAGAAGAACCTAGAAGTCGGGATCTGGAAGAAGATCGAACATGCCGTGGTGATGAAAGCCAGCAACAGCCTGTCCAAGAAGCTGGCACTGCTGAAGGCCCCGACCAAGAAGAAAGGGGCGGCTGCTGCCGCCTCCTCCAACAAGACACCTTCCTGAGGACGCTGGCCCCGGCACAGGCCAACACCGCAGCCCCCGCATCCACGATGGGACCTTGCAGGTGATCCCACAGGCTGCCTGTCAGGAAGAAGACCCTGTCCCCTAGCACTGGGTCTCACTTAGAACTTCGTTGGGAGCCTGGCCCTTGGGCAGCAGACCCTAGGGTGCTGAGAACCCAGCAATGGCCAGGAAGATACAGGCACCAATCTCATCTGCCCCTGTCCCCCTTCCCAGGTCCTACCTTCACAGGTTCAACACAGAGCAATAAACCTGGCTTTGTCATTAAAAAAAAAATCCAGCTAACATGTCAGTTCCTCCATGAAGTCCTCTCTGATCCCTCCAGACAGATTAGTCCTTCCCTCCATCATCTGTATTCCCACAGCATTCTGTTCATTTCTCTATCATAGCACAGGGACATATAGACAGACAACTAAAGACGCAGCAAGCTGTTTCCCATTAGACTGGCAGCCTCCGGAGGACAGAGACCACCATGGGATGCTGCGGTGTAGCACTGCCCCTGTCTTCCAGAAGACACTTGGTGAAGGATGACTGAAGCAATCAACGTGAGGATGAATGAACTCCAGGATGTGTTGTAAAGTGACTTGAATTTTGATTCCCATTTGTTCTAGCCTGCCAAGGCTTAAATCGCATTTGTTGGAATGCGAGGAAAGGAGGAAGAGTGGTGATTAAATGTGCTTGATAAAACTTCTCTATTTTGTGTTTGGAATAAAAATGGGAAGCTTGAGATAAAATGGTGCTTGTTTCAGTGCTGAACAGGCTTCTCCAAGCAGGGCCTCCTGTCTAATCCTCCCTTAGAAGTGGGGAGGGTGGCACCAGGCTAGGCACTGTCACGGGGGGCAGTATAAAGGGTGGCAGTGGGATGGAGGTGGGAGACACCGTTTCCCTGGTGGGAGGGCATGGACAGTTCCACAGAGGGGCAGCCAGAGCCCAACATGCAAGGGTGGGAGTTTGTCGGGTGGGGCAGCTGTTCCAGGCAGGGAACAGCATGTGCAGGGCATGAGCCGTGTGCATTAACTTCCACCACACGCTGGGCGCCGTGCTGAGCAGGGGGAGCGTTCCCTGCTTCTTTCTCACCCAGATCCCCAGCTCCACCAAGCTGCATCCCAAAATGTAGTGTTCACTGGTCTGTTGATTTTACTTTTCTTGGGTGGCTAGTAGACATGATTTGTGTATCTGTGTGGAATATGGCATCTCTTGGAGGTGACTGGTGTTGTAGGCTTCGCTACAGAGTTGGCTGTGACCCTGTCATCATTCTCACACTTGGTGATATGGTTTGGCTCTGTGTCCTCACCCAAATCTCATCTTGAATTGTAATCCCCATGAGTCTAGGGAGGGACCCGGTGGGAGGTGATTGGATCATGGAGGCAGTTCCCCCATGCTGTTCATGTGATAGTTAGGAAGTTCTCATGAGATCTGATGGTTTCATAAGGGGCAGTTTCCCCGGCGCGCTCTCTCTCTCCTGCCGCCTGCGTGCTCTCTGTCTCCCTTGCTGCCTTGTGAAGAAGGTGCTTGCTTCCCCTTCACCTTCCGCTATGATTGTAAGTTTCCTGAGCCATGTAGAACCGTGAGTCAATCAAAAATTACCCAGTCTCAGGTATGTCTTTATAGCAGTGTGAAAATGGACTAATACACTCAGCTTCTCTGGCTAACGGGAAAGGCAGGGAGGGAGGGTGACACTTGCAGAGCCACAATTGCAGCCCACCATCCCTCCCATCTCATGACCGGAAAGGGCAGAACGTGAGAAGCAGAGCCGGGATTTGAAGGGAGTCTGTGAGCCTCCTGGGGCTGAGCATGTGTAGCGAGCAGAAAGAGTTTGGGCCACTCCGAGTGTCCCGAGACCCTTCCCCCATCTCTTCCCAAAGAACTGCGCCGGTGACGCTGCCTCACAGGGCTGAGGAAGGTCAGCGCATTCAATCTGGTCCCACAGAGTCTCCCCCAGGGGGCAGCAAGGCTTTCACTTGGGGCTCTGCCATGGTCATTCTCTGCTGATCCTGACCAAGGCCATGTGGGGTGGCTGGCACCACGCCCTGGAGATTACTTGTCCTCCGTGTGCTCAGAGCTCAGTAGAGAAACAAGATTAATACTGACAGGCAAATAATACAGTTTGGATACAATCTGAAGCTATTTGGGACACAGGCCCATCCTCAGAAAGTTGTGTGAAATGAGTTTGCTATCAATAGTATATGGCCTGACTAAAAGGTCTCCCGTGCCCCCTTCTCCCTAACTTACACCTCAAAGCAATGCGCCCAATAGAAATGCAATGGAATGGGAGCCACATATGTCATTGGAAATTTTCTAGTAGCCACATTAAAAAAACTAAGAAGAGACAGGTGAAGCTAATTTTAGTAAAACATTTTATTTAATCCAATCTATTTGGAATGTTATTTCAACACTCAGTAATATAAAAATTGTTAATGGGCTGTTTTACATTTTTGTAAAATACTAAGTCTGAACTGCGGTGTATTTTGTGCTGAGAGTGCACCCCAGTTCAAACTAGCCACATTCAAGGGTTCAATAGTGGCATGTCCTTAGTGGCTATTGCATTGGGCAGCAAAGCCTCAAAGACTTAAGCAAGTTATTTAGCCTTTCTGTGCCTCTGTTTCCTCATCTGATGGATGGGGATAATAAGAGTACCTAGAGATAATACATACATAGAGTTTAGCACAGCCCCAGGCTCGGGAAAACCTTTGGTAAATGCTCATTCATTTTATTGCTAGTGTTGAAGGCAGGATTGGGGGGTGTGCAGTTCTCCCACTTTGGATTTGGCTTTGGGAAGCAACTTTCCTTAAACTTGGATCCTGTGTCCACCTCGGTATTAGCTCTTATTGCCCTTTAGTCTACTGGTCCATTCTTTCTGGCTCACCAGGCCTCCCAACACCTTCCTGGGCAACAAGCTGCCAGGCTAGGATACTGGTGGGTGGAGGGGGAGCTGTTTTCCAAAGGAGAGGACCACCCCTTTGATCTCCTAGGGGACTACTTTGTCAGCTTGGTTTGTATCATGAGTATCTGGTTTATTAAATCCACGTGGCAGCTCATGACTCCTTTTACCATGCTCAGGAGAAAGGCCAAAAGCCTGGGGCAGGGTGACCTGTATGGCATTTTGCCATTTGACCAGTTTCTGTCATGTGCAAATATGACAGTCCTCACTGGGAGCTCCAGAAGTGGTGTTGTCCAGAGCAGAGGGGCCCAGCCTTGCTTCTTGGCCTTGGGCTGTGCTTAGTGCCTGCCAATCAGAAAGCCTTCAGTGATTAGGGTTGAAGATCAATGTTTCCTCAGCCCTTGGTGGGATCCATCAGCTCCCTGGAGAAAACAAGTTGCCTATCACAGCCAAGTAAGGGGTCAGGGCTTGGTGCGGATGTCAGCCCTGGTCCTGGGCCCCCCACCGTGGGCTGCTGGGCCTACTGGGATCTCCCTGAGGGGCCTGCTGCTTGCCTCACCTCCTTGCCTTGTCATCTTCCTTTCATCATTTCATGGATTCCACAATTCCTCCCTTTCTTCATTCATCTAACTAATATTTATTGAATACCAACTGTTTGCTTGGCACATGGTATACAATGGTAAACCCTGGATCCATGAGCTCACTGTCTAAGAGAGTAAGACACTAATCAAACAATCACACAAATGAATGTGCCACTACGACCGCAGCCAGCACCTAGGTGTGAGGGAGGGCCAGCTGGCTTGCTTGGTTTGGTGTGTGGTTGGGGTGTTGGCATTGTCTTTAAAGCTTTCCAGGCGATTCTAAGGTGCAAGCAGGGCTACGGCTCGCCAGTAGGGGCAGGGGCAGGGGTTGGGGGGGGTGGAGGGAGAGCATGTGGTAGGGGTGGGGGTGGGGGTTGAGTGGGAGGGAGTGCTTTCAATTCTATACCTGGGCACTCTCTGCAGCCCAGGTACAAAATCCAAGGCACTCCCTCCCACCCCTCTCTTCCTATCTGTGTGACTGTATGTGGGACATTTTGATACAGCCCCATCAAAATGCAAAATTGCGTTATTTATTTATTTATTATTTTTTAGAGATAAGGTCTAGCTCTGTCACCCAGGCTGGAGTTCAGTGGCATGGTCATAGCTCACTCCTGGGTTCAAGTGATCATCCCACCTCAGCTTTCCAAGTAGCTAGGACTACAGGCAAGCCACCATGCCTCGCTAGTTTTTTTTTTATGTTTTATTTTCATAGAGATGGGGTCTCACTATGTTGCCCAGGCTTGTCTTGAATTCCCAGCCTCAAGTGATCCTTCCACCTGAGCCTCCCAAAGTGTTGAGACTATAGGCCTGAGCCACTGCACCTGCCCCTCCTTGTAATTTCCAAGTAACACATCCATCAGTTATTTTTGACCTTCAGTTTTTTTGTTTTGTTTTGTTTTGTTTTGTTTTGTTTTGTTTTTAACTTAAATGGTACCTGAGCCTCACTCCAGGATTTGGGATAGGAGGAGGCTGAGGAAGTGGGGAAGGATATTTGTTTTCACATAGTACTTGGTAAATCATGAAGAAAGTTGAAAACATAATCTTATAATTTTTAAATTTATTATCTTGAATAGGTAATATATTCATGTGGTTACACAAAAAGGTTTAGAGTGAAAAATCTCCCTCCCAGTTTTACTTCTGTGCAATTACCACCCCCATCCTTAACAGACAAGCAGTTTTATTTTTTGTTTTATAAGTTTTAGTTTAAAAATCCTTTCCACGTCCCAGTTTTTTTTTTTTTTTTTTTGAGAGATGGAGTCTTGCTCTGTAGCCCAGGCTGGAGTACAGTGGCACAATCTCGGCTCACTGCAAGCTCTGCTTTCCGAGTTCAGGCCATTCTCCTGCCTCAGCCTCCCGAGTAGCTGGGACTACAGGTACCCGCCACCATGCCTGGCTCATTTTTTGTACTTTTAGTAGAAATGGGGTTTCACCGTGTTAGCCAGGATGGTCTTGATCTCCTGACCTCATGATCCGCCCACCTTGGCCTCCCAAAGTGCTAGGATTACAGGTGTGAGCCACCGCGCCCAGCCCCACCTCCCAGTTTTTTATACCAGAAGCAGTATAATGTAAACACTGGTCTGCCCCTAAACGATGTATCTCTTGGAGCTCTTTCTACGTCAGCACATAAAGAGCTTCCTCATTCTTACTTTTTTTTCCCAAAGAGCTGCACAGTACTCTGTTGGGTGGATGTACTGTAACATCATAATTTATTCAACCAGTCCCTACTGATGAACGTTTGTTTGTTTCTCATCTTCTTCTGCTATAACACATTACGGCTGTAGTGAATAACCTTATAAATATGTCACTTCACATGTTTGCAAGTCTATCTGGGATCAGTTCTCAGAAGTGGGATTACTGCGGGTAAAGGGTATAAGCATTGCAATTTTGATAGATTTTACCAAATTGCCCTCTGTGGGCGTTCTTCCACCAGTAACGTGTGAGGGAACTTGTTTCTCCGCAGCCTCTCCAACAGAGTGAGTTCTTAAACTTTCGGCTCTTGGCCAACTTTGCTAGACGAATGGTGTTATCTCAGTATAGTTTTCATTGCGCTTTTATTATGAATAAGGTTGAGCATCTTTTCATAGAGTTAAGGGTCATTTATATATTTGTTTTCTTTTTTTCATGTTTAAGTTCAGGGGTACATGTGCAGGTTTGTTATATGGGTAAACCTGTGTCATGGGGGTTTGTGGTACCATAAATTTGTTTTCTATGAACTGTCTACTCACATCCATTTGTGTGATTGTCCTTTTCTTAGCAATTTGTAAGAGCTTGTACATTTTAGAAAGATTAGCCCTCAATTTGTGATAATGGCTTATAAATATGTCTGCTTAGATTTTTCTTGCTTATTGTTATTTTTTTTGAGAGACAGGGTCTCACTCTGTCACCCAGGCTGGAGTGAGGTGGCACAATCACAGCTCGCTGAAACCTCGACCTCTTGGGCTCGAGCTATCCTCCCACGTCATCCGATCCCATCCCTCACCCATCCCTAGCTGGGACCACAGGCGTGTGCCACCTTGCTTGGCTAAGTTTTAACTTTTTTGTAGAGGCAGAGTCTTGCTATGTTGCCCAGGTTGGTCTCGACCTGCTGGCCTCGAGAAAACCTCCTGCCTAGGTCTCCCAAAGGGCTGGGATTACAGGCAAGAGACTGCACCTGGCCTGCTTGTTATTATTTTTTTCCATGCAGAAGTTTTAATTTTTATTAATCAAATGGATCAGTCTTTTATGAGTTCTGGAATGTGAGTGTTGGCTAGAGATGTTACCTATGGCTTTATAGGAATTCTGCTGCTTTCATCCAGGCATTTTGTAGTTTCATAGCTTTTAGTTTTAAGTCTTTGATCCTTTTGACGTTTATCCTGAAATATAGTGTGGGGTATGGTTCCAACTTTATTTTTCTCCAGATGGCCACCCAGTTGGTCCCATACTATTTATTGATTCAACTATGTTTTCCTTACTGATCTGAGATGTCACCTTTATCACATCCTCAGTTCCACACATAGCAGGGTCTATTTCTTACATTTTTATTCTGTTCTATTGGGATGTTTGTCTGAGCATATGCCAGTGACACTCTTATTACTGGGAATAGATACCATGCCCTTTTTCATAGCTCTTCTTTTTCCATTTCTGTGGATATGTTGGTTTACTTTTCTACACGAACTTTAAAATCAGCTTCTCTGCTCCTGTGATGTCACCCTCCACCCCTAATTGTGTTAGTATTTTATAGACCAGTGTTTAGGAACGTAGATGCTGGAATGAGACTGCCTGCATTCAAATCCCAATTGCCATTTTCTCTGTGAGTGGGCAAATTTCTTAGTTTTTTAAAACTTCAATTTCTCTATTGAATACTCCACACAGTATCCTGTTATGAGAATATTCACAGAAGGAACCCAGCTAACACTGATTTCATTTACTAGGTACCAGGTACAATACACTTATTGCTGATGTTATGATTCTGATAATCATTATTGAAGTGTCTCCATGACAAAGTGTCCCCACACCAAAACAGCCATATCTCAATGTCATGTGTCACTGGAGGGTGGCAGAAGGGAGGGCTCTGGTAGCTTAGCTTGTCTATGACCATGAGATTGGGTGTGGAGGGCCTTCATGGCCTCTTGTCTCCAGTGGGAGAGCCTCATGCGTCCTGAGATTTAACACACATTGCAACCTCTGGGGGCTGGGAGTGTTGCCTGGACACACTGTAGCCTTATAAATCTCAAAACACAACCCCTATCTTTCCTCCTCCCTCTACTTCTCAGCACAATTCCTCATCATAGATATGTTCTTTGATTAAAGAAGAGACAGGCCTGAACAATAACAAGAATGATTATAATAACAACATTTGCTGGTATTTCGTGTCTCTTATCCTCCCAACGACTTGGAAGGAGTAGCTGGGAAGGAATCTAAATCATGGTGACCATTCAACAATTGCCAGGATTTTTGGTTTTGATGCATAGCTTCCAGTGAACCCTGCTGGGCTGGAGCTTGGCATCTTCCTCTTGCTACTTGGAGATGTGCAGCAGTGAGAGTCAGTCTTAGGCCAGATTCCACCATGTGAAGAATGAGAGGTAAGTGTCCACCAAAGCATCACCCCCATGCCTGTGAGTGTGGAGGGTCCTTGGCATTTGGACAAGCACTGTGTGTAAGAACACTCCAAGAGAAGGAAACAGTGTTTTGGTGGCAGAACCTGCCATCCTTCTAGGAACACCAGGTGGCAGACCCCTCCATCACGTAGGGGTTGGGGCACACAGAACCAAAGGGAATTCTAGTCCCAGAGCTGTGCTGGGCCTCTGGGTTTCTGCATGCTTAAACCCTGTTTATGCAAAGGCCAGAATGCTGGACAGTCTTTCTAATCAGCCCCGATTCTTGATCCCTGTTATTTACCCAGGACAGGTGCGTCTGACCTATATGAGGTTAGGCTATAAGCCCTATGGTGTGAATTTAGATAAAGATAGTTGAAGTCCTTGATAGTACCTTCTAGAGCATGGGTTCCTGATAGGGAATCTCAACTATTTACTAATTGCCTTAGGGTGAAGATGAAAGCAAATTTATACACACGTTTACATTTCCTTCACTTTGTTTATACTTGAGTATTTTAAAGTAATTAATAGATGAGATAATAGGGACTTAACTGAACCCTGATTTCACACATGGGGAAACTAAGGCTGAAGAAGGCAAGTAACTTGCCCGAGGTTACATGGCCACTAAGTGGGGGTCTGGAATGAAACCTAGGTCTCTGCTGTCCAAAGCCTAGGCCTCTGCCCTGCCCAACTTCCCCTGAACGAGGCTTAGAGCTCTCACAGTCCTAGTCCAAAGTCCCTCAGTAGTGTCTGATGTAAGGTCTCTGACTTAGGATGGCTTCAGACCCTCGGTTATGGGTCCCTGAAATCTGGTCCCTGAGGGACTGAAGGAACTGGGGGTAGGAGCCCAGGCCCAGATTCAGGCCCCGGAGTTCTATGTCCAGCTATGTGATCTGAGGCAGGTTACTGCATGTCCTGAGCCTTAGGTTTCCCTTCTGAAGAGTGAGAAGGATGATTCCTGCATGAAACAGTGTGTATCAAGATTTAATTCAGTGCCCAGTACATACTAGATGTCCCCAAACTGTTGCTGTCACTGGAAGGAATACAGCACTCAACACAAACAGGTTTAATCACATGAAAGGTGGTGTTTGGTTCATGCAACTGGAAAGTCCAGAGGTGGGTGGGTTGCAGGATTGGTTGGTCCAGGGTCTCAGTGATGTCACCAGAGACCCAGTCCTTTCCATCCCTCTATTCTTGTCTACAATGACTGCCAGTAGGCCCATGCTTCATGGCTGAACTCATAGACTGAGCCAGGGCCTGGTGATCCCTTTGAGTAGACGGGCTTTAGTCACAGGCTGTCTTTGGGACCAATGACCCTGGCCAGGAGATGGAATATGCCGGTTGGTGTGAGCCAGTGGGGCCTACCCCTTGAACTGGGGGCTTCACTTCCTCCAGAGCACATGAGTGTGTGTTCATACATGGAAAGCAGGTGGCTGTTCCAGGGCCAACCAGGGTTCAGTTAGGAAGAGGAAAAGAGGGCTGGGAGATGAGTGGGCAGCTAACAAATATTGCAGTTTTTCTTACCCTTTCCCTCTTCTTCAGAAAGTACAAGGAAGTTTCCTCCTATGACCCCATCCCTACCCAGTGGCGAACCAGTTCCTTCTCTCCTGCACAGACAGCCAGGGGCCACTGCTGTCTTTTGTTGCTCGCATCCGTTTGACATCTCCAACCTGTCCAAATGGGGTCCTCCGGGAGGTTTCTCCAAGAAGTCTTCTGGAGACCTCCAACCCTCAGGGAGCCGTCCTCCTCTGAGGACCTTGGCGTCACAAGTTGGCACTCAGGGACACTTTGTCCCACCATGCTTTCCTACCCCGTGGTGACTGACTCCTCCCAGATGAGTGGACGTTTAGGAGCCATCTTCCTGACCACGCCCCTGATCCCACTCTTGGCCCTTTGCCTAGCAGGCGTCACCCCAGCCTTGGGCTGAGCTGCTTCTCACACCAGCACAGGGCTGGGCACTGGCCTTGCTGCCTAAATCCTCCTGCCCTTTTCCCCCTTAGGGTCTTCACACTTGCTGCGTCTTCTGCCTGAAAAGTTCTTCCCAGCGCTGGAGCTTTCATTTCCATTAGAGCCTAGTGCACATGTCACTTCTTGGTGAGGCCCCTCACCACCAAAGAAAGCCGTATTTCTTTGATTCTTTGTCTCAGCGCTTATGTTTCCTTCAGACGCTTTCCACAATGTGCAGTTGCTTCATGTGTGAGAATGCTGTCCCACAGAGGCTGGGGCCATGGCTGCCACATTCACTCTTTTATCCCCAGAGCCCACAGCAGATGAGACAACCAACTTTCATTGAATGGACTACTGAGGGTAAGTGTTAGTAAGCCTGAAATCCAGCATGAACTCGGGGTATCCATGTGACAACTGCTGCCCTTTATCCTCCCTCCTTGTCTCTGTCCATTGGTCTATTGTGGTTTCTGTTTGGGTCCCGGTGAACATCCCTGTTCCGGCTGGGCCTGGAGCCACCCTCTGAGTCACAGCCTGCCTGGCGGGGGTTCCAAGTTCCCAGCTAGCTGTGCCAGTCTCTGCACTTCCCCAGGAAGTGGCCTCAGCTCCTGCATCTCGAGCTTGTCAGCACCCTGAGAGCATCTGGTTCTATGGGTGTGATGAGGACAAGGTGCTTCCCCCCATTCATTGCTTCCACACCAGCCTCACCTGGGAGGCCAGACTGATGTTTATCTCTCTTCCTCCTTGAAACTGCGCGACCCCCAGCAGCCCTCCAAGCAGAGGTCTTACACTAGCCCAGCTAAACTCTCCCTTTCTTCCTCTCTTCTCTCCCCTTCAAGGGCCTTGTCCTTGCTTCGTCACCCCCACTTCCCCTCCATGTCAGAGCCAGGGATAGTAACAGCCACAGCCCTCGTGAGCCCTCTCTGTGCGCCAGGTGTGCTGCAGGCATATCCATGAACGAGCCCAGGTGAGTGCTCTTCTCCCCCTCTCACAGATGAGGAAACTGAGGCAGGCACAGGTTGGGAAGTGAGCTGTGTTTGTTGGCCAGGACTTCTTTTGACTGGTGACTACATGGTCCAGGCTGGCTCATCAAAGGGTGCTCTTGTGAGTGGCCTGCCACCAGTGGGGACCGACGGGGTTCCCCTAGTGCTGCCAAGGAGAGTGGTGGATGCCTCCACGTGGAGTCCCGTCAGTAGCCCAATATTCCTGACCTCTCTTCTCCCAAGGGGATAGGTAGGATGAATGATTTCGCTGATAGGTGAATTTGGGAGAAGAAACAGGTCTCAGGAACCCTCATCTTTTTCTCCCGCCTGCAGGGTGCCTGGGTTGCTACTGTTCTTGATCACAGAGTGAGCCAGGAGAGTGGCAGCCTCCCTCCCCTGCCTGAGCTGCCCTGGAGCAGGACTGGGAGGGTTCAGGGCTGCGGGAACAGAGTAGGTGATTTGTCGAGTTCTGGGGTTCGATATCAGAAGGCCCAGGTGCTTGCAGCTCTCAGCCCTATTCCCCCAAATCAGCTTTCTCAGCTGCTAAGGTGATATTTCGGTCTCTCCTCCTCTTCACTTCTCTCTCTTCACCATTGTTAGGACCTAGCAGGCAAGAGAAGGCCATTTACTGAGCCCCCTCCAGCCCTAATCCACAGCAATGAGGAGGTGCCAGGGGGTCAGCGGGGCTCTCTGACCCCTCCCAGGCCACCTCAGGGGGTGCTTGGGTGCCATCTCAGAAGCCTCTCCTGGTGACAAACCATTCTGGAGGGTGGTGTGCTGCCAGGCGAGAAAAATGAGGGATTTGGGATAGGGTTGCCAGAAAAAACACAGGGTGCTTGCTTAAAATAGAATTTCAGTTAAACAATGGGTAATGTTTTTAGTATAAGTATGCCTCAAGTATAGCACAAAACATAATATATTAGAAAAATTACTCATTGTTTACCCAAAATTTGAATCTAACTGGGCACCCAGCATTTTCATTTGCTAACCCTAGTTTTGTTTGGCAACCCTAGTTTGGATAGGGTCTGGATGTTTTTCAAGCATGACGTAGGGAGAGGAGAGGAGATAGGGTCCCTATGTCTCTCAGAAGGCCTGCAGCTGTCAGTAAGAAAACCCCAAGTCAAGGGGCATAGTCAGTGAGGAAATTTATCGTCGCTCATAGCAAGGAGTCCAGGGCCAGGCAGGTTTCCCCCTCAGGCTCCAGAGCTCCAGCTCTACCCACCCCGAGGCTCTCTCAGCTCTGTCCCTGGGATGCCCACCCCCAGGGTGCAGCATCCAGATGTGGGTGCGATGGCCCAGCCCCCCTGCAAGGAGCCCTGTCCCTGTGGCCCTCCGGTAGACTTGAGGAGGGTGGGTGCCTGAATGATTTGGGGTCTCCAGCTCTGAAGGAGGGAGGAGGTTGAGATGACACCTGCCTTTCTCCTTGGGGTGGGTTTTGGTGGAGGTGGTGAGCTCTAAGATCGCCCTCTACTCCATGGAAGCTTCCAGGACACACCAGCACCTGCAGGTGCATGTCTTCCTTTTCCAGTCAGTGTTTCTCTGAGCATCCTGGGCTGCCAGTTTCAGATTCCAGGCACTGAAAGACCCTCCACAAATGTTTCCCTGCTTCAGGTGCTCATGCCTGCCGCCCCACCAGGATTGACCCGTGTTCCCCTGTCTCTGTCTTCTGCTGGGAGCACATCTCCTCCACTGGTCTGTAAGTTCCTCTCTGAGGAAAGTGCCCTGTATCCCCAAGCAAGCATTTCCAGGAGCCCTACAAATCTGCATTGTTACAGAATCTGTGAGAGGTCCCTGTGGACATGCCCAGCCGCCCCAGGCGACAGGTGTTGGTGCTGCCATCTCTCTCCCTCCCTCTGCACACCAAGCACTGGTTCTCCCCTGTTCCTAGCACACAGCCTGGCACACGACAGATGTCCAACTGTTAACTGAGTTGTCCCGAATAAGCCTAGTGGCAGGAGCCTGGGCTGGCTGGGGATTGGGGGTCCAAGGCCACAGCCACCCTCAGATCTGTCCCAATCGATAGGTCAGACAGTGGGCGGGGGTGGCCCTTTAATCGAGGGCAGGGGAGCGTCAGGCCGAGGCCAGAACGTTCAGACTAAAGCTGCTTGAGCCTGACAGAGCTGGGAGCAAGGCCTGCTGGGGAGGTGCCTGGAAGGAGCTGTGATTTGAAGCAGCTCCCTTGGCGTAAGCTCTGGGCTTCTGCAACCCTGCAGAGCTCCTGTCTCTAAGCCCTGGGTAGGGCTTAGAGGGTGAGGCCCCAGCTTCGTGACCTTGGCTCCTGCTGACAAGGGTGAGGAGGTGAGGGAGGCAACTGCCTCCCCTCCGGTATCTGCTTTAGTTCAGACCCGGGAGCCATGAGTATTCTCCAGCAGGATTCAGTTTGATGAACACTTGCTTAGAGCCTCGTCTGTAGCAGGGAGGATATCTCTCTCACGGGGTGCAATGCCCACATTTCTGCAGTACCAAATGCAAGAATCAGGTTAAATATTTTGTGTATCTTTATCTCTTTTAACCTCATGACATCCCTGTGAGGTAGGTATTATTCTTATCCTTGTTCTCATTTTTCAGATGAAGAAACTGAGGTTCCAAGAGGTTCGATGACCTCACAAGCACATGGGCAATGCAGAGCAGTGTGGAGGCCCCAGAGAGGGGAGCAGAGTGGGGCTGCTCCTAGGGGCCACTGCTACTGCTGAGACGTGGGGAGGAGGCCTAGGGGCAACCCCGAGGCCATGGAGCAGATGGCCTGTGTAGCAGTGGTTGTCAGATGGGACAGTGTGACTGTCTGACTGTCCTGGCAACATGGTAGTCCTGGTCTGGGGGTCTGGGGAAAGGACAGGCCAATGTTTTCATGGGGGGCAGGCTGTTTGGACACTGCTGCTTCCCTGGCCAGCATATGCATTGATTCTTTTTCCCATTTGGCTCCCACAGGGCCTGATAATGGAATTGAAGAAATCTGAATGAATTGTCTGATGCATCATGACTAAGCTTGGAATGTGCCAACTGTCCCCCAGGAGTGGCCCTTGGACAGCAGAGCTGGCGTGCCAGGACTCTGCATGCAGGAAGGAGGCCATGCTCCGGGAGAGACATCAACAGAGTTGCTCTGGAGTTCCAGAAGTGCTTGGAGGGTGTGGGCAGTTGTCACATGAATCTGTGGCAATAGCCTGTTGGCTTTCTGGTGAAGGAGTGGTGGCACAGTCTGCTGCCGTGCCTCTGGTGGTAGGTGGACAACTCAGTCCACACAACCTTCTTCATTTCTGGTCGGCTTTGGATACTCCCAAGCTTTGTCACTGATCTCATTTTGACTTACCAGGAAGCTCCACATCTTGGTCTTTGTTAATTTCATGGAGGCTTGCAGGATAATTCTCACTTCATTTCCACGAACACTCCATTTCAAGTATGTTCAGGAAGCTTTTCATCACCTCTTTTGGGCCTCCATTTCCCTCCCACCTCCTTCCTACATCTGTTCCTCTCTAGGGTGAATGGTTTCAATTTGGTCAACGTTTTTTCCTGTGGCTGTATGTTTAGGTCCTTTCCCCATGCTGATCACCAAATGTAAGATTTATTTATACCCTACCTGACTTATACTCTTTAAAAATCAGGTGCCCATAATAATGACAGTAGCTAAGAGCTTTTATTGAGCTCAAACTATCCACATACTTCATGTTCATTTTCTCTTTTAATCTCACAATCACCTTTTGAAGTCGATATTGTTACCTCCCACTTTATCAATGAGGACACTGAGATTCTGGAAGGTTAAATACCTCCCTTGCTCAAAGTTACATAGCAAATGAAGAGCAGAGCTGGGATGAGACCTAGGAATCTAGGCTCTGAGGCCCTGCACCCTGCTACTCAAAGTATGGCCCAGAGACTAGCGGCACAGGCAGCCACCGGGGCCTTGTGAGAACTGCTGACTCTCACGCCCACATCCAGACCTCCTGGATCAGGAGGCTGGTGGTTCACATACATGCTTAAGTTGGAGCAGCTCTGGATCTAGTCTCCTTGGAAGGAAATGGGCCTCTTTACTTCCACTGGTGCTGCCTTGGAGCATGTTAGATTTTGGTGTCACAGCCCCTTCTCTATACCCTTAGTTGGTGCTGTCCTCAGGCTCATCTTTGTCCTGCACAGCCCCTTCCTGCAGGAGACACATTTTGTCAGAATGATAGTATGATGGTTAATTTTATGAGTCAACTCGGCTAGGCCATGGTACCCAGACATTTGATTAAACATTATTATAGATATTTCTATGAAGGTATTTTTTAGATGAGATCAACATTTAAATCAGTGGACTGAGTAAAACAGATTACCATCCATAAAATGGGTGGGCCTCCTCCAATCAGTTGAAAGTCTTAATAGAAACAAAAAAACAAAAAACTGACCTCCCCCTTAATGGAAAAAGACTGAAGAAGAAGGATTTCTGCCAGAAAACTGCCTGTGGACTTGAACTACAACTCTTCCCTGGATCTCCAACCTGCCAGCCTACCACATTCATGTAAGGCAATTATTTAAGATAAATCTTTTTCCCCCTCTCTCTATTAATCTCTCTCTCTCTCTTTCTCTCTCTCTGTCCTGTTTCTTCTTTTTCTATGGAGAACCCTAACACACCTTCTCTTTTCTGGAGTCAGAATTCACAGTTTTAAGCGGACTTGGCTCTAGGGGTCAGAGGAGTTGGATGAATACAGAGGGAAGCCTAGCTGATGTTTTACCGAGGGACAACCCTTATTTCTCTGAAGAAATAGATAGTGTTCCTCATCCTATAACTCTCACTGGGCTCAGCTTTGCAGAGATGGACAGCGGTGTGCACCTGGGCTCTGACCTGGGTTATGCAGTCGCATCTCACATGCTTACACCCAGGCCTGCTGCTCCCATGGCTCTGGATCCTCCTAGTACCTATCACGCTGGTGATGAAGCTTAAGGTTACCTCTCCTTCAACTTTGCTGCTTGGCCCAGCGCAACTCTGAGGTCATAGTAATGTCCCAATCAGACTGGTTAGGAGGAATAGGGGTTGGGGCAGAGTGAGGCAAGGGAGGCTTTCAGCAATTCAATTATCATGTGTCAGGTTTTGCTGTTTTGTGGTTTTATTTCTAATTTTCTTATCCTACTTGAAAAACACAGGGTAAAACACTGAGCTTCTTGGTTCTGTAAGTCAGTAGTTTTCCCCAAATTTAGATTTTTTTTTCTATTAATAACTCCAAAGATTTTTCTGGAGAAATTTCCATTCTCTTTTCTTCTAGCATTCAAATTATAGACATACAGAGTCATTTGATATTTTCCTATTAGTCATCGAGGCTCTGGTTATTTTTCTTTAATCTTTTTCTGTTCTTCAGATTAATACTTTCAATGGGTTTTTTAGTTTATTAACTCTTTCTTCTGCTATCTCCTATTTGATGTTAAACCCATCTAGTAAAATTTTTGCATTAGCGATTGTACAGTTCTCGTTTTTCTTCCTGTTGAGATAGCCATCTATTTATGAATTAGGATAATATTTTTCTTTAATTCCTTTAAGTCTGATATCTTATTTGGGTACTCAGCATGTTAATGAGGTGTGGGTCAGAGTGCTAATGTCCACCAGCACTCTTCAGCCTCTCTATTTCACTTTCAAACTTGTAGTAGGCATTCTCTGATAAGATCTAGATAGTTAC
Organism: Hylobates moloch; assembly: GCF_009828535.3. Taxonomy (NCBI): domain Eukaryota; kingdom Metazoa; phylum Chordata; class Mammalia; order Primates; family Hylobatidae; genus Hylobates; species Hylobates moloch. The sequence goes on along the minus strand of NW_026652278.1, from coordinate 22,359,398 downwards.
ACCCTGAACATATACAGCCTCATTTAATACTAGGTATATCTCCTAATGCTATTCCCCCCTCCTCCCCCCTCCCCCCACCCCACAACAGTCCCCGGTGTATGATGTTTCCCTTCCTGTGTCCATGTATTTTCATTGTTCAATTCCCACCTATGAGTGAGAACATGTGGCATTTGGTTTTTTTGTCCTTGCGATAGTTTGCTGAGAATGATGGTTTCCAGTTTCATCCATGTCCCTACAAAGGACATGAACTCATCATTTTTTATGGCTGCATAGTATTCCATGGTGTATATGTGCCACATTTTCTTAATCCAGTCTATCTTTGTTGGACATTTAGGTTGGTTCCAAGTCTTTGCTGTTGTGAATAGTGCCGCTATAAACATAGGTGTGCATGTGTCTTTATAGCAGCATGATTTATAATCCTTTGAGTATATACCCAGTAATGGGATGGCTGGGTCAAATGGTATTTCTAGTTCTAGATCCCTGAGGAATAGCCACACTGTCTTCCACAATGGTTGAACTAGTTTACAGTCCCACCAACAGTGTAAAAGTGTTCCTATTTCTCCACATCCTCTCCAGCACCTGTTGTTTCCTGACTTTTTAATGATGGCCATTCTAACTGGTGTGAGATGGTATCTCATTGTGGTTTTGATTTGCATTTCTCTGATGGCCAGTGATGATGAGCATTTTTTCATGTGTTTTTTGGCTGCATAAATGTCTTCTTTTGAGAAGTGTCTGTTCATATCCTTTGCCCACTTTTTGATGGGGTTGTTTGTTTTTTTCTTGTAAATTTGTTTGAGTTCATTGTAGATTCTGGATATTAGCCCTTTGTCAGATGAGTAGGTTGCAAAAATGTTCTCCCATTCTGTAGGTTGCCTGTTCACTCTGATGGTAGTTTCTTTTGCTGTGCAGAAGCTCTTTAGTTTAACGAGATCCTATTTGTCAATTTTGGCTTTTGTTGCCATTGCTTTTGGTGTTTTAGACATGAAGTCCTTGCCCATGCCTATGTCCTGAATGGTATTGCTTAGGTTTTCTTCTAGGGTTTTTATGGTTTTAGGTCTAACATTTAAGTCTTTAATCTATCTTGAATTAATTTTTGTATAAGGTGTAAGGAAGGGATCCAGTTTCAGCTTTCTACATATGGCTAGCCTGTTTTCCCAGCACCATTTATTAAATAGGGAATCCTTTCCTCATTGCTTGTTTTTGTCAGGTTTGTCAAAGATCAGATAGTTGTAGATATGTGGCATTATTTCTGAGGGCTCTGTTCTGTTCCATTGGTCTATATTTCTGTTTTGGTACCAGTACCATGTTGTTTTGGTTACTGTAGCTTTGTAGTATAGTTTGAAGTCAGGTAGCGTGATGCCTCCAGCTTTGTTCTTTTGGCTTAGGATTGACTTGGCGATACGGGCTCTTTTTTGGTTCCATATGAACTTTAAAGTAGTTTTTTTTCCAATTCTGTGAAGAAAGTCATTGGTAGCTTGATGGGGATGGCATTGAATCTATAAATTACCTTGGGCAGTATGGCCATTTTCACAATATTGATTCTTCCTACCCATGAGCATGGAATGTTCTGCCATTTGTTTGTATCCTTTTTTATTTTATTGAGCAGTGGTTTGTAGTTCTCCTTGAAGAGGTCCTTCACATCCCTTGTAAGTTGGATTCCTAGGTATTTTATTCTCTTTGAAGCAATTGTGAATGGGAGTTCACTCATGATTTGGCTCTCTGTTTGTCTGTTATTGATGTATAAGAATGCTTGCGATTTTTGCACATTGATTTTGTATCCTGAGATTTTGCTGAAGTTGCTTATCAGTTTGAGGAGATTTTGGGCTGAGACAATGGGGTTTTCTAAATATACAATCATGTCATCTGCAAACAGGAACAATTTGACTTCCTCTTTTCCTAATTGAACACTACGTTGAATAGGAGTGATGAGAGAGGGCATCCCTGTCTTGTGCCAGTTTTCAAAGGGAATGCTTCCAGTTTTTGCCCATTCAGTATGATATTGGCTGTGGGTTTGTCATAGATAGCTCTTATTATTTTGAGATACGTCCCATCAATACCTAATTTATTGAGAGTTTTTAGCATGAAGGGCTGTTGGTTTTTTTCAAAGGACAAAGACATTTTTTATTGTGATAGGTAGTATTTATTCCCACTATGTGGCACTCACTGTGTGCTAGGCATTGTGGTAAATGCTATGCATCTATTTCTCACTGTCATATCAGCCTCTTCAGGGAGGTGTTCATTTCACCCCCATTTTACATGTAAGGGAGGGGAATGTAGAGGGGTGAAAGGGCTTTCAATCATCACAAAATAAGGAAATGGCAGTTGAGACCTGAACTCAGGACTGTTCCATCTCATCCCATGCTCTTAGCCATTGCTCTCTTATTTCTATACACCTATACACAGCCAAACTTCTCTGCCATTTCAGCCTTTTAAAGCACTAACATAGGTTTCTGGAAAACAGTTTCCTCTGGCACTGATTGTTTCTCTGCCAATGTACAACACAGTATACCCCTGCACTTGATACCCCTGCACTCGCCAGACGCTCTCTCCTCTCCTCACCATAGCAGCCTCTGATCAAATCGTTTCCAGCACCATCTATGGGTACAGCAGTGTCTTAGGGACCCTGAGAGATGATGCAAGAACAATTTTGTTACCTAACGGGGTCTTAGAGACACTTAGTTATGTCATCCATTTTGCAGAGGAAAAGACTGACCTAGAAGGGAAGGGCCTTGTGAAAGGCACATAGCTGCCCCAGTGCCAGCACTAGAACCCAGCTCTTCAGATTTCCAGGTCTATGTGTTAAGATTCTGGCAGGAAGCACATGTCACTTGGGTTGTAATTGAGGAGAATTCAGTGAGGGGACTATTTACAGAGCGTGGGCAGATTTAAAGGACACTAACAAGGGATGAGGAAGGATGCCAGGATTAGTAATAGCAGAAAACCATTGCTACACCTGTGCCTGTAGAGTTTAGGGGAGGGAGAGCTAAAGCAAAGGAGAGGGCCCCCTGACAGAAGCTATGCCCTTGGGTAGAGGAATGCAGCCCAAACAAGCCCTGGCCCATCAGGGAGGGAGTTGGGGAAATAAATACCCTGACTTGTCTCTCCTCCCACCTTCTGATCTCCTTTTAGCACCTCCCATTGGCTGAAACCATCTGGAAGCCAGACACCAAGGAAGGCTTGTTGATGCAGTTCATGGAGTTTGGCCTCCCTGGACAGAGAGCAGAGCAGAGAAAGGTGGAGGGAGGCTCTGGAGGGGCAAATGGAGAGTGGCCAGCACCTCATACTGATGCCTCTACTCCCTCTGCTCCAGAAGACAGATTGTCTCTACTCTTCAGAAGTTTATAAGTCCAGATAGAGGGGCAGGTGTGAACAGGTAACCAATAGCCCAAGACTGAAACCCCTGTGTGGAGCAGAAAGGATTGGCCACCAGGCTGGATGTGCATCTGCCCCAGGGGATGGGGTTCTTAGGGAGCAGTTCTCCCAGGTAGGACTTTCTACTCTGCACCTCTGGAGAGAATAGGATTCTCTCAATGCAATTAAATTGAACAAGAATTTATTGCACGTGTACTGTTTGTACGGTGTTGGGTCTCTAAAGATGGGTAGGCGTAATCTTCCTCTGCCTTTGAGAGATTCAGAGAGGCATATAGGTGACCAGCACAACATTACTTTTCTGCATGAATGTTGGGGGAGACCGATGTGCTTTTTGGTTCACCAGCTGACAGGGTGGGATTTCCATGGTGGGTGTTGAGTGTGTGCCTGGACTTCGGCTTGGTTTTGGAATAAAAAAGTTTTAAATCTCTGCCTTCTGCCCTGCCATCTCCCTCACTTTCTAATTATAAGAGGAGTGGCAAAATGTGGCCATTATGTGAGCAATCAGGGTCTGGGAACTTGCCAGGGTAGACATTTTCCTGTTTGTTCTGAACTAAGACATCTTTATCCAGTGGCTACTCTGAGAGTATGGAGAGTGGGAACGGGTGACGGTGGAGATTCCCGAGTGTCTCAGGGACAGGCATTATAGGATGGTGGCTCTTTCCCTATTAGGGGTGGGAGGTCTGTGAGTGAACACCAAAGACTGGAGCTTCCAGTCCTTTGCAGGTCAAATCCTACAACTATGCGTTGATGGTATAATAATGAAAATAGCTAAAATATATTGCCAGGCACTATGTTAAGTGCTCTGCAAACATTCTCTTGATATATTCTTACAATAATCTTAAGTAGTAGGTACTAGGAGCAAACCGAAGCTATGAAGGATTAAGGGACTTGCCCAGGGTTACACAGTTGGTACATGGCAGAGACTGAATTCCACTTAGCCCTGTGTGCCTGTGGAATGTTACCTCGGTGTGGAAGTGCTGAGAACGGTGTTGGACTTCAGGAAAGTTTGGCTCCTGAACCATTTTCTGCATCATTCTCTGCTTGGGAGGATTGGACCCTCTTGTTCTGAGCACATGGAAGGACTCACTGACCTTTCCTGATGCTCCTCAGGGCCCAGGGTTCTCCTCTGAATGACAGAATATGCAGGAAGCCAGAGCAGGCCTCTGGAGGGCAACCCAATCTAAATAAGCTCCCTAAAAAGCAAGGAAAGTGGAAGGAGGTTGGGGACCAAGAATGCAATCTAAAACTTCACCGCCCAGGCGTCCCTCCCCACCTGACTGGCCAACTCTCCTTCCCGTCTTTCCATAAGGCCAGGAGAAGGCAATAGAGGGCAAGCAGAATTGATGTGAGACATGATGGGATAGAAGACACTCATCCTTCAAAGCTCAGACACCCTTTCCTGGAATATGACCCTATTGTTACTCTTTGCTCTTGGTTGACCTGCTTTAGTAGGAAGCAGGATGTACTCCACTCAGCCGTCTGGTTCACATCCTTCTCCACTGGGTGTGGTGTCCACTGTGCTGTTGACTAGTGGCTCATTCAGCCACTCATAATATGTGAGGACTCCACGGTTCACAAAACCCGTTGATGTTTCATTTGATCTTCACAACAGCCTCATGAGGAAGGAACTCACATCATCGCTAGTTTAGAAAGGAGGAAACTGAGGCTCAGAGGTGTCAGCTCATCCATCCCAAGTCTCCAAGCCAAGATGGGTCCGGTGGTTTATTCCACCAGCATTGGTTGAGCCCCTGTCAGCTCCAGGCCCTGCTAGGCAAGCTGCCTGGACAAATGTGGTGCCTGGGCACAGAGGGCAGAGTCAGCACGTTTCCCAGTTTGCTGCCTCTTTCTTCAGGAGTCAAGCCATTTCCTGAGTACCATTTCTGAGCTAGGCCCTCTGGTGGGTGAGTGAGGGGGGACACCTGCTCAGTTACATCATTCTTGCCCTCTAAGAACCTGCAGTTTCCTTGGAGAGATGAGAATTTTCGGTGTGATGGTAACCAATGCCACTAGGCCAAATCAAGGCTGCTTGGGAGAAGTAAAAAATTCAAGAGGCCAGTTGGCCTCGGCTGCAAATGGTCCTTAGAGTGTCAGAGGAGGTGGGATTTATGCGGTTTTCTACAGGAAGAGCAGTACATGTTCATGTAGGGAGGACGTGGAACAGTATTCTAAGGAGGAAGACCATCATAATGGCCTGGAGGGAAGACAGCAGGAAACTGGAGACAGGAAGGCCAGTCTGACATAGACCAGGGGAGGAGAGGAAGGCAGCATGGGTCTTTGTACAGGAGAAAAGGGAGAAGTATTGAGTTCCAGAGGGAGCTCTCAAGCTTGGTCCTGCAGGGGAAGAGAGAAGACTGAGACGGTGGGTGTTTACAGAGGGTCTTGTCCCTCAGGCTGCTGGGTTTAGCACTAGTGTCATTTACCCTGAGGGCCTTGGCCTCAGCTTCAGGCTGTGTTGTCCTGCAAGTACAGCTGACTTTTCCCCATGTGCTTCAGGATTACCTCTGACTCCCCTTGCCATGAGGGAAGGATACCCAAGGATCTGGGTCAGGCCATGAACACATACCCAGGGTCTGCACAAGTGGCCCCCCACTCACCTCTCTGAGCTCACCTCCAACCACATCTCCTATCACTGACCACTTCATTCACAAAGCCCCTGCCACACTGACCTTCGCCTATTCATCCAGCGCAGTGATCTCTTTCTGCCACTGGGCCTTTGCACTTGCTATTCCTTTTGCCTGGAATAATTTTCTTCTAGCTCAGCATATGTATGGCTCTTTCTTATCTTTGAGCTTCACTGGTCAGAGTGACCTTCTCTGACCTCTCCATGTTCAGACAGAGTCAGTCCCTCCTACCTCCCAGTAACTCTGCGTTACATCACACTATGTCCATTACCTTGAGAGCACTTACTATCTGCTGTAATTTCCTGATTACTGTCTTTGTATTCCCTCTAGAATATAAGCCTTGTGAGAGTGTGGACCTGGTCTATCTTGTTGCCCACACAACATGTACTGTCATAGTAGACAATCAATAGCATTTGCCGAATTGACGAATGAGCACCTTTTCTCCCCAAATCTCGTTGGTCACCCTCAGACAGTATTAAGGATGGATGGGGCTTGGGGAGTGAGCAGGTCTGTAGACCTCTTGGAGTTATAGGCATGCTTCTATATTTGCATTTTTTTTTTTTTTTTGAGTTGGAGTCTTGCTCTGTCGCCAGGCTGGAGTGCAGTGGTGTGATCTCAGCTCACTGCAATCTCCGCCTCCTGGGTTCAAGCGATTCCCCTGCTTCAGCCTCCTGAGTAGCTGGGACTATAGGCACATGCCACCACACCCAGCTAATTTTTGTACTTTTAGTAGAGATGGGGTTTCACCATGTTGGCTAGGATGGTCTCGATCTCTTGACATCATGATCCGCCTGCCTCGGCCTCCCAAAATGCTGGGATTATGGGCATGAGCCACCGCGCCCGGCCTCTATTTGCATTATTTTCCCTAGGAAGTAGATTGGTGGTGATCATTATGTTCTTCACCAAATGCTTCTTGTTCTCCATCTTCTGGGCAAAGGATAGAATTGTACTTCCTTGGCCCCTTTGAAATGAGGCATTGTCCTGGGATTTGTTTTGGCCTCTGAAATGTGAGTGGAAGTGATGTGTATCTCTTTTGGGCAGACACTGTAATAGCAATGTATGATTCACCATGCTCCTTCCCTCCACCATGATCGCATCATGATCGTGGGTTGTATATTGAGATGGAACATCTATTAGTCTGAGTCTCTGAATGACTTCAGTGAGCAGAGAACCCACTGACCCATGCTGGAAATGTTGCAGGAGCGGGAATTAAACTTTGGCTGTGTTAAACCATGGAGATTTTGCTTATACAGCCTAGCCCATCCTGACTGATAAAGAGTCCCAGGTTTTTATTAGGTTCTCAGAGGAGTCTATTAGCCAAACAAGATCAAGAACCACTGGCTCAGGGGTCAGCTGGAGTGGTGTGGAAATGCAAAGAAGGTAAAACTCGTGTGTAGTACATGCTCCATTATGTGCGAGACACTTTGCTGGATGCTTCATGTATGTTATCTCATCAAATCTCCAACAACCTTGTGAGGCAGCTAGTATTAGCCCTATTTTGTAGGTGAAACAGGCTTAGAGAGTTTAAGGCATTGCTACTAGAAGTGTGGTCTGCAGACCAGCAGCATCAGTATCACCTGAGAGCTTATTAGAAATGAAGAATCTTGGATCCTTTCCTAGTCCTATTATATAAAAATCTGCATTTTGACAAGGTCCCAGGTGATTTGTGTGCATGTTAAAGTTTGGGACACATTGATTTGGGGAGTTCATTTGATGATCTCTGCCTAGCTCATAGACAGGGGACCCACGCAGCGATCGCTCAAGAGATAGGATGGCATCCCCACTCTGCCCTACCATCCCTTGTGGGGAGAGTAAGAATCAGGATGTGCAGGACTTGAATTAGGCATTTGAGCTCCCTCCCAGCTCGTGTTCATTGGCTCCCCTGGCAGATACATCCTCAGCCAGTTTGAATGGTCGGTGGTAACCAAAGCTATTTATTGACCTAGAAAACCACTCAGATCATATGTCTAGGGTGTGCGTTCCTCCCAGCTGTGGATCTGTTGAACAAACAGCAGTCATGGGCTGTAGGTGAAGTCAGACTTGGGTCTACAGTGGAGAAGTCTCACCCTGGCTGTACTTGACATGACTGGGGAGCTAGGGTAATATCTTGATAATGGCAGTCACCTGTCTTGGTGCCTCTGAGATGACAGAATTGGGTCCCTTTGGCATTGAGCTTGGTGCATCTGATCTTGAAGTGCCCCAGTGGGTGCTAAATCTTCCAGAAGATCTTGTATGTTGTCTGGATCTGCCAGTGGCCAGAACACAGATCTTAGTACCCTATAGTTCCTGCTTCCATCTCCAGGGGCTGAGTGATGCTACCCTGTTATCATGTTATAGATGAGGAAATGAGCAGGAAACTGTGCCCAGAGAAAGATTGCAGCCCCCTGCAGACATGGCCAGGGCTGAGCATCTGTGGGAAGAAGATTTCAGTGGCTCATGTCCTCGGGCACCCTTATCAGTTGATGGCATTCATCTCTGCAGAGTCACAATGGAGTTGCTGAGGAAATTGAAGCTCTTAGGCAGAGGAGCACAATTTGGCCTCTCCCTAGTAAAATTAGCAGACCGTTCTTAGCTCTTTTCTTTCCACGTATTTAGATTTTCCATGAAAAAGGCACAGTGTCCTCTCCCTCAGTTAAGATCTAGTTATCCATTCGGCTAAGTGAGAAATCTCATATTACAGAATTATTAATTCAACAAATACATATTGGGTACCTGCTGAGTGCCAAGCACTGGGGCTAGGAAAGTAATAAAGTGCTTTTTGCATTTGTTTAGGCCCTTGGCTGGTTCAGATATAAGGAACAAAATAATAGTGCCCTGTCTTCAATTGCCCACAGTCCAGGGAGGCAGGATTTCACGTTGCTGCTATGAGGACAATTGAGGTGTACGTAGAGTAATTCCTGGGCACGCACAGAAGTAGATGACAGTGAGGGGCAGTGTCTTAGTGCGCTGGCTGAGGACTCAGACCTGGATTCCTGTTCTGGCTGTAGAATTTGCTCCCTGAGAGCCACATCTATTAGACAGAGATAGCAAGAGTATCTGGTGGTGAGGATAGAAGGAGAGCACTGCCATTGGTTGAGCTGTTACTAGAAGCCCAATGTTGTGTTAAGGTACCCGAGACACAGGATTATTGGAGGCTTGTGCAGCTGGTACTTAGAGGAGGTTAGGGGCGAAGGGGCATTACCATTTGAGAGCCTCATTTATTAGCTGGGGAGTGAGTTGCCCAAGGTGCCAGATCCAGCTGGTGGCAGAGCTGTCTCTTGTTCCCAGGCCTTCGGTTTCTTTCTGCGTTGACTGGGCACTTGCCCCACTTTCCCAAGCTGGGCTCAGGTTTTGTTCCGATATGGAAATGTGGCTGCAGAGGGGCTGAGGGTAGCAGAGGCTCACCCAGGATGGCTGCCAGCTCCCTTCCCATGGATCAATGGAGCCCGCACCTCCAGTTGGCAATCTGTAGAAAAACAAATTAAAACAGAGAAGCTCTCATTTCCTTTTCCCCCCTCACCCTGCCCTGACAGATTTATTTTGGAAAGCGACAGGAGGCTAATGGAATCACTTAATTTCCCTGATAATAAATTACCCTGAAGTGCAATAATTAAACGTTTCACAACAAACAGTTTCCTTCTGCAAAACCTCCCTTATAGGGCTCTCTTGCTCTGCCAGTCCTCTTTCCTCCCCCTTCCTCCCCGCTGCCCCCTGCTCCGCCCTGAGTTAGCCAGGCCTGTCTAGTGAGTCATCTTTCATTTCTGGGCTTAAGGAAGCTGATGCAGGCAATCACCCGGGTCCAATAGGAGGACCCTATAGGACTGCGGGACAGAAAAAAATGTGTCATGAGAGAATCAACCAGATCAGGGTTTGAATCTTGGCTCTGCCACTTCCCAGCTGCATGACTTGGGAAAGTCACTTAATTTCCATTTGCTTCAGTTTCTTCATTTGCAAATGGGGATAATACTGCTCAGCTGGCAGAGTGTTGATAAGACTTAGAACCAGTGCATGCAAAGTCCCTGGTGCATAATAGGTCTTCAGCAAATAGGAACTGTTAAAAATTAATGTTTCCAGTCTATTTTTGTTTTTTTGACATACACTGCCCTGAATTGTTGGAGTGGGAGAGAGAGAAAGAGAGAGCCAGAAAGAGTGACAGACAGACAGACAGAAAGAAATAGAAAGAAAGAGAAAAAAAAGAATGAAAAGAGGTGAGCTGAGGTGGGCGTCTCAGAGCACCGCAGGGCTGGAGAGAGCAAGTGAGGCTTTGTCAAGTGGTGCTCAAACATTTATGTAACCATGCACGCCACAGCCAAGGGACGGCACATTAGCCAATCTTCCTAGCCAGATGTCTGAGGCTTCGCAGCAAGCCGAAAGGAGCCAGCTGGAATTTGGAGACCTGCCTCTCTTCCCTTGCAGCTCAGAAGCTGGGTGCCCGTCTGCACATTAGCAGATTTGGAAGCAATGATGGCATTTTCCCCTATGATGCATGATTAATGTACAATTGACTGTGGAATGCACAGCTGTTGGATATTTTCAAGGCAAATGACTCCATAAGACCAAGAAAATACATGGGTTTATGTGATACAAGGTCCAGCCTTGGTGTTAGTTATAGACAATAGGTAAGGGTCAACCCTGCTGGCCCTCTGGCCTGGAGGATGGGAACAGGCTATTTGGCCATCTTCTCACTGTTAGCATCCCTGGGAAGGACGTTCTGCAAAACATCCTGTTTTCTCATGGTTTCCTCCTGTGTCTTCCATGTGTCATCATGCATGTCTGGCTCCAACACTGGGCTCAACTCAGTTGGGATCCACAATGGACAAGGCCCTCCAAGGCCAGTCCACAGGGCTGTGAAGGGTGTTCACATCTGTCCTAAGAAGGGCAGAGGAAGGGGAAAGTGTTCTAGGTTGGGAGCTGCAGAGAAGCAACCACTTTTAATTGGCAAAATTGAGAAACGCTTTGCAGACTAGTGGGTGAAAGGAATTCTATGAATTCAGCCTCTGAAAAATGTTTTCAGCCTGTTTTTTGGATCTGACGGAAGCTATGACTTTATTTTCTTGCAGGGTCAGTCTACCTCCTTGTGTCTCAGTTCCATCCTTTATGAAGAGAAAAGGATAATTTCTGCCTTACTTGAAAATTACATGAGGTACTGCCCATAAAGAATACAGCACATGCTTGACCTGCCTGAGTGCTTAAGAGTAGGCAGCTACTCTCATGCTCTTGGGTGGACTAATTCAGTCAGCCTCAGGGGTAGCGGGGATCCTGCCCTGATCCCAGGGTTCCCTTTCAGTCCTCTATCCCTTGCTTCCATGAGAGAATCTTGACTCCTTTGTGCTAGAATTGCTTTTTGGGCCCTGAGCTACCTGAGGGGCTGGGCAGAGTGGGGACAGGTTGCCTTAACTCCTCCTTCTCCTCCCCCTGTTCTTTCCTGCCTCCTTTAAGGGTGATAAGCAATGAACCCCTCATCCACTTGGACCAAGCCCAAGAGTCACCTTGGGATGTGAATCCTGCCTGCTTTCAGTCAGGAAAGCAAGGTGCCTCTTGGGCCTTACTGCAGCTCACTTGAGAAAGAATTTCAGTTTGTTTCAAAGGTTAAGTTTTAAGTTAAGGGAATTTATCTGGGAACTTGGTGGGGGGTGGGGGGTGGTAATCCAATAACCACAATACATGGAGGAGGAAAGCTGCAGATGCCTTATTTTTTGTTCAGGCAACCTACAAGATTAACTGGGTGGGAAGGCAGTGTTATTTACCCATCAATCTTGTGGAGAATGTAGTTCAGGTGGGTAACCTGAGAGGCTTGAGTGGCTGGAGCTGAGCTGGTGAATTTCAATTTCAATTTAGAACTGAAAAGGCCTTTACAGCCGGAGAATTTCCTTTACAAAAGCCAGGGGACCAATGCTCAGAGAGTCCAAGAGTCTCTTATAAGCAAGTGACCAGTGTTCAGACAGGGGCCCTTGGTTATCTGTGTCCACCCAGCTTTCTGTTCCTTCAACTGGAACAGGTTAACTCAGACCTTAACGATAGCTACCTGCAACACATGAACTGTCTATCCTTGAAAGGAAAAGTATTCTGTAGCCGTGTGTCCCATAATGAACAAATATTTGTCAAGAGAAGGGATTTGCTTCTTTGATTTAAACTATTATTTCCAGAAAGCCCAGTGAAAATGCAAATATGTTTTCTGGGAGAGTCAGCCTGTTAAACTATTAAGCCGATAACCCCAGTTTGTTGACTTAGTTCTGGTTACCTAACGCCATCTTCAGGAGCCCCAGCAGGTCACTTTGGTGGCCGGATATGGAAGCTCAGGACAGGACTACAGAGTGGGGTTTTCAGCGCAGGGCCAGCCAGAGAAGTCCCACGCTCAGGAGAAGAATGGCCTAGTTCCACATTTTGCCAACTCTGTTGGCAAGGTTTCGGACACTCCAGAGGAGGAATTGAAAATCATGTCCCTTCAGAATCTTCCAAGAGCAGGTCTCCAGAAAGGAACTAAAGTTGGCCAGCTTGGGAAGTGTTCCCCATTGCCAGCTTGCCAGCTATTGTATTGAAACAATTAAAGGGAAATTGAGAACTATCCTCAACACTGTGTTGTTACTGAAATGCAATATATATATGTTTTTAAGTTCCCATTTTTTATGGCCATGTGTACTCATGTTTAGCTCCCACTTATAAGTAAGAACATGCAGTATTTGGTTTTCTGTTTTTCTATGTTAGTTTTCTTAGGTTAATGGTTTCCAACTGCATCCATGTTGCTGCAAAGGACATGATTTTATTCTTTTTTATGGCTGTGTAGTATGCCATGGTGTATATGTACCACATTTTCTTTATCCAGTCCACTGTTGATGGGCACCTGGGTTGATTCCATGTCTACTCTTGTGGATAGTGCAGTGATGAAAATACAGGTGCATGTATTTTTTTTGTAGAATGATTTATTTTCCTTTGGGTTTATACCCAGTAATGGGATTGCTGAGTTGAATCAGGTGGTTCAACTCTCAGTTCTTTGAGAAATCTCAAAACTAGTTGCCACAGTGGCTGAACTAATTTACATTCCCACCGACAGTGTATAGGCATTCCCTTTTCTTTACACGCTTACCAACAACTGTTATTTTCTGACTTTTTAACAAAAGGCATTCTGATTGGTGTGAGATGTGATCCTATTGTGGCTTTTGCATTTCTCTGATGATTAGTGATGATGAGAATTTTTCATATGTTTGTTGCTTGCTTGTCTATCTTCTTTTGAAAAGTGTTCATGTCCTTTGCCCAATTTTTAATGGGGTTATTTGTTTTTTGCTTGTTAATTTAAGTTTCTTATGGATTCTGGATATTAGACTTTTGTTGGATGCATAGTTCGTGAATATTTTCTCCCATTCTGCAGGTTGTCTGTTTACTCCCTTTATAGTTTCCTTTGCTATGCAGAAGCTTTTTAGTTTAATGAGGTCCCATTTGTCAATTTTTATTTTTGTTTCATTTGCTTTTAAGGACTTAGCCATAAATTATTTGCCAAGGCTGGTATACAGAAGGGTATTTTCTAGTTTTTTTTTCTCTAGAATTTTTATACTTTGAAGATTTACATTAAAGTCTTTAATCCATCTCAGATCAATTTTTGTATATGGCGATAGGTATGGGTCCAGTTTCATTCTTCTGCATGTGGCTAGCCAGTTATCCTAACACCATTTATTGAACAGAGAGTTTTTTCTCCATAGTTTATTTTTGTCAACTCTGTTGCAGATCAGATGATTGTAGGTGTGCAGCTTTATTTCTGGGTTCTCTATTCTGTTCCATTAGTCTATGCGTTTTTGTACCAGTACCATGCTATTTTGGTTATTGTAGCCTTGTAGTATAGTTCGAAGTCAGGTAATATGATGCTTACCTTTGTTCTTTTTGCTTAGAATTGCTTTGGCTGTTTGGGTTCTTTTTTGGTTTTATATGAATTTTAGAATGGATTTTTTTCTAATTCTGTGAAAAACAACATCAGTAGCTTGATAGCAATAATGTTGAATTGTAAATTGCTTTGGGCAGTATGGCCATTTTAATGATGTTGATTCTTCCAATCCATAAGTGTGGGATGTTTTTCCAAATATTTGTGTCATCTCTGATTTCTTTCAGCAGTGTTTTGTAAATTCTCCTTTAGAGATCTTTCACCTTCTTGGTTAGCTGTATTACTCGGTATTTTAGTTTTTTTGTGGCTATTGTGAATGGGGATCGCATTCTTGATTTTGTTCTCAGCTTGAACATTATTGGTTTATAGAAATGTTACTGACTTTTGTACAATGATTTTGTATTTTGACACTTTAGCGAAGTCATTTCTCAGCTCTAGGAGTCACTTGGTGGAGTCTTCAGAGTTTCTTAAAAGGTGTATAATCATATTATCAGTGAAGAGACATAGCTTGACTTCTTTTCCTATTTGGATGCCTTTTATTTCTTTCTCTTGCCTGAGCCCTCTGACTAGGACTTCCAGTACTATATTGAATAGGAGTGATGAGAGTAGGCAATCTTGTCTTGTTCCACTTCTCAAGGGGAATGTTTTCCACTTTTGCCCATTCAGTATCATGTTGGCTGTGGGTCTGTCATAGATGGCTCTTATTATTTTGTCATATGTTCCTTTGATGCCTAGTTTGCTGAGGGTTTGTATCATAAAGGAATATTGGATTTTATTGAAAGCTTTTTCTGCATCTATTGTGATGATCATATGAATTCTGTTTTAAATTTTGTCTATATGGTGAATCACATTTATTGATTTGTGTATATTGAACCAACCTTTCATCCTAGGAATAAAGGCTACTTGAGTGTGATGAATTATCTTTCTGATGTGCTTCTGACTTCAGTTTACTAGTATATTCTTGAGGATTTTTGCATCTATGTTCATCAGGAATATGGGCCTGGAGTATTTTTTCTTGTGTCTCTGCCAGCTTTTGGTATCAGCATAATGCTGACTTTGTAGAATGATTTAGGGAGGAGTCCCTCCTTGATGTTTGGAATAGTTTCAGAGAATTGGTACCAGCTCTTCTTTGTATGCCTGGTAGAATTTGGCTGTGAATCCATTTGGTCTAGGTCATTTTTTGGTTTGTAGTTTTTTTTTTTTTTTAATTACTGATTCAATATTGGAACTTGTAATTGGTCTGTTCAGGTTTTCAATTTCTTCCTGACTCAATCTTGGAAGGTTGTGTGTCTCCAGGAATTCATCCATTTCTTTGAGATTTCCTGATTTGTGTGAATGGAGGTGTTCATAATGGTCTCTGAGGATCTTTTATATTGCTGTGGTGTTGGTTGTAATGTCATCTTTGTCATTTCTGATTGTGTTTATTTGGATCTTCTTTTTTGTTGTTGTTGTTAATCTAGGTAGTAGTGTATAAATTTTGTTTAACCTTTCAAAAAACCAATCTTTGGTTTCATTGATCTTTTGTATGGATTTTTTTGCATCTCATTCAGTTCGGCTCTGATTTTGGTTATTTCTTTTCTTCTGCTAGCTTTTTTTTTGTTTTAAATAAACTTTTCTAGTTCTTCTAGGTGCGATGATGGATTGTTCGTTTGAGATCTTTCTAACCTCTTAATGTAGGTATTTAACACTCTAAACTCTCCTCTTGACACTGCTTTAGATGCATCCTAAGATTTTGATATGTTGTGTCTCTGTTTTCACTGATTTCAAAATTTTTTTGATTCCTGCCTTAATTTCATTGTTTACCCAAAAATTATTCAAGGAGATCTTCTTGGTGATGGTTTCTATTTTTATTGCAATGTGGTCTGAGAATGTGCTTGGTATCATTTTGATTTTTTTGAATTTACTGAGACTTGCTTTATAGCTGAACATGTGGTTGATATTAGAATATGTCCCATGTGCAGATGAGAAAAATGTATATTCTGTGATTGTTGGGTAGAGTATTCTGTAGATGTCTATTAGGTCCAATTGGTCAAGTGTTGAGTTTAGGTCTAGGATTTCTTCATTGGTTTTCTGCCTTATGATCTGTATAACACTGTCAGAGGGGTGTTGAAGCCTCTCACTATTATTGTGTGGCTGTCTAAGTCTTTTCGTAGGTCTAGGAGAACTTGCTTTATGAATCTAGTGCTCTAATGTTTGGTGTGTATATATTTAGGATAGTTATATTCTCGTTGAATAAACATTTTATCATTATGTAATATTCTTCTTTGTCCTTTTTCACTGTTGTTGGTTTAAAGTCCTTACATTATATAAGAATAGTGACCCCTGCTCTCTTATGTCTTCTATTTGCCTGATTGATCTTTCTTCATCCCTTTACTTTGAGCCTGTGGGTATTGTTACATGTGAGATGGGTCTCTTGAAGACAGCAGACAGTTGAGTCTTAATTTTTATCCAGGTTGCCACTCTCTGCCTTTTAAGTGGAGGCATTTAGATCATTTACATTCAAGGTTAATATTGGTACGTGAGATTTTGATCCTGTCATCATATTGTTAACTGGCTGTTTTGTAAACTTGATTGTGTAGTTGCTATATAGTGTCTGTGGGCTATGGATGCACTATTTTACATTCCCACCAGCAAAGCACAAGGGTTTCAATTTCTTCATTTCCTTGCCAACACTAGTTATTTTCCACTTTTCTTGGCTAATTGCCATCCTAATAGGTATAACTATATATATGGTTTTATAAATGGTTATATATATTGTTATATCTATTAGGATGGCAATTAATATTTGGTTATATTAATAGGTAATAATAGGTTATACCTATTAGAATGGCAATTAATATATATATAATACATATATATATTTAAAGTTGCTCTTTTCTTGGTCACAAATATCACAAATGTCTTGGAACAAGAGCCAACACATTCTTTTAATTTTTTAAAATAAAAACTGACTTCAACAAACAAGTGACACATTATGAAGATTCAGCATGCATAGTGACATATAGTCAGGTGAAACTAGCAGATATTTGATAATGTGCATGTGCATAAAATTGGGCACAAATGGTAACTGGTTACCATAAAGGAAGGAACTTTGTCAAATTTTATATAAACAAAATAAATGGATTTTTTCTGCTAATTTTTCCCAGTATCATACTCAGCATCTCATGTGTGAGAGATGGTTTTCCCAGATGCTTTCCCTTGGGCTTGTCTCTAGTTCAGACAAGGCACCTTTTCTGCCATAGAGTTAATCCTTCAGTTCTGTTCTGTGCTCTTTTTTCATCCTCTTGTTTTGGATGTTTGTGAGATAGATACAAATACAATTTTTGGTCCCAAAGCTAAGGGTCAGAAAAGAAATCAGCAAAGCCACAGAAGCATGGTCTGTATACATGACAGATATCTATTGACCACTATGCCTGGCCTGGGCGACATATAGCAATTCCCCCCTTATCTGAGGGGGTTGTGTTCCAAGACACCCTGTTGATTCTTGAGGCCTCAGATAGTACCAAACCTTATATATATATATACTATGCTTTTTCTTAAACATACATGCCTATGATGAAGTTTAATTTATACATTAGGCACAGTAAGAGATTAGCAAACATAACTAATAAAATAGAACATTTGTAACAATACAGTATAATAAAAGTAATGTAAATGCAGTCTTTCTCTCTCACAAAATATCTTATGGTACTGTATTCAACATATATTTAGACTGCAGTTGACTTCAGGTAACCGAACCTGTGGAAAGTGAAAGTAAGGATAAGAGGGTCTACTATACCTTCTCAAGTATTGATATCGCGGAACCCCTACAACAGGGTGGGGGAAGATACTTTTATTTTACAGATGAGGAAATTGTTACCCAGAGAGGCAAGTGATTTGCCCAAAGTCACCCAGCTGGTTAGTGTCAGAGCCAGGACTTAAACTTGGGTCATATGACTGAAAGCTTTTCTTCCTCGCAACACTGGGTTTTCCTTCATAACTGAGGTGGTTGAATTAGAGGCGTGTGAATAGTTGACTTCCAACAGCACCACAGGAGAGCGCTTCACACGATAATAAACACTCACCGTGCTGCAAATATTTACCAGGAGCCCACGGTGTGCCTTCCCTGTGAACACAACCTCCAGTGTTGCCCAAAAGCAGGAGTCAACTTTCAAATGGCCTGTGTGCTTTTGAAATTTCACTGTGAAGAGATGGATCATGTGAGGAAAGTAGTTCCATCTCAGACCTCCAAGAAAGCCTCTTGAGTGCCATTGACCATTAAGGAGAACAATGCAAGAAAATCGTCCACAGAGGG
Organism: Hylobates moloch; assembly: GCF_009828535.3. NCBI lineage: Eukaryota > Metazoa > Chordata > Mammalia > Primates > Hylobatidae > Hylobates > Hylobates moloch. The sequence goes on along the minus strand of NW_026652278.1, from coordinate 22,341,262 downwards.
TTTTCTCAGTTAGAAATAGGACCTGCATATTTAAAAATCTTATCTTGGGAAAGATATTATGTTTTTCAATTTCTTTTTCTTGGTTATGCATTTTTTTAGTTACACAGGCTGTATTGCTGGGATCTTAATGTTCTTGAAAATGATGACACTGAGGAAGGAGCTATTATTTACTTAGCCAGATGATTTTTTTTTTTACTAACATTGAAGTTTATTTATTAACTTATATGTGCACTCAAAAATATTGACTTGGTACTTGATATGTACCAGGTATTAGAGATCTAAAATTAAAAGTTGACCAGGACATGACCCTGACCCTTGCCCAGTTCACTATTCATGAGTAACAGTGGAGGCAGATACATAAACTAGCATGGAATGTAAGAAGGGTTATGGTAGGCAATTGTACAAAGTACTGTGGCAGCAGGGATGTAGTAACAATGATCTCGCCCTACAGAGATCAGTGAAAGCTCTGCTGAGCAGGGGACACTGGAGTGGAGTATTGGAGGATGAGTAGAAGCTTGCAATATGCAGAAATGGAAGATTAATGTGGGAAGTGGCTAGAGACTGAGCTTGATAAGATTTGTAGAGGGAAGGCCGAGGCATTTGGACTTTTATCTGTTGGCCCTGAGTACCTGTTTAAGGAAAGGTTCTGAATGAGTTACTGAGAACACAGGGCTCCTTTCAGCACCTCGTTCCCTGACCATCCTTTCTCAGTGGGCAACGTTGCTAGGAAAATTGGTAAACCTGTGTGTCTGAAAATGTGCTTGTGATAAACATTCTATAAACCATAAACTAGCTTTCAAATTACCTACAGGATACTTTTGGATATTTTTTCAAGTTTCTGAGGGATCTTCTAAGTTGCAGTAGTTTCAAAACACTTTTCAGCTCTTCACCTCAAGAGCCTCCCTGCTAAACTGATTTTACCTTTAAGGGCTGTTCTTAGGGTTTAATGAGCTCATGGCCATGATGTTCCAGGTGCATAGGACTGAAAGAGTGGGATTTCATCAAGCCACCTTGCTGTTTTACAGGTGAGGGAGCTCAGCTATGAAGAAGGTGAATGTCTTGAACAAGAACACACAGCTGGTAAATGGCAGAGCCAGGATTTCAACCTGGTCAGCCTGGCTGCAGAACTGTGTTCTTAACCATGATGCTGTTCTACTCCAACAAAACTCTTAAGTACAGCCCAGTCACTCACAGTCTGCAGGGAGAGTCTTAACATTTACCAGGGAACACTGAATAATGGAGAGAATATGGATACGGAGTTAGGTCTGTGGTTTAAATCTTGACTTCATACATTTTGAGTCATTAGACTTCCGGCACGTCACTGAACTTCTGCAGTTAGGACTTACCTTGTGGAATTATTGTGAAGATGAGAAACCATAGTCAGAGAACATAGAATAGGCTCTGCTTCATAGCCCCTGCATAGTAAATGAAGGTGATTTATAACAGTAATAGTCGTAATAATTATGGTGAGTTTCTTTTGTGAAGTAGGGATCTTTTCTTCACCTCAGACTTCAGGATATTAGGTAGGTAGGTGTTTATGTAATAAGGGTTGTTGGGAATGTTGATAAACCCTTCTTTTTAACAGGAAATTAGAACCTTGGAAACTCAAGCCAATGCACACCAACCCCATGTACGCCGTTTATGCTCCATGCAAAGCATGGAAGAGCAGGAAGTGGTCTTTCCTCCCTGTAGGAGCCGACATCCTTCTTCTCAAAGGCTCTCCACATCCTCACCTCACCCCCACTGTCTGGGAAATGCTAGAGAGAAATAAAAGAAAATGCCCCGTGAGCACTAGAGAGAGGTCGTAATTCTGGCTAGTGAGAGCTGGGAAGACTTCAGGAGAAGGTGGCTGCAGCTGGACCCTAAAGGACGGGAAGGACAAATGGAGATGCCCGGGGACAGGGGACCTTTGGGGTGAGGGGTAAGGCGGGGGGGACAGCAGCTGGGAGCACGTTGCTTCTTAGCTGAAGATTGAGCTACCAGGGATGAGAGAGGCAAGCGGCCTGGAAAAGTTTTGGAAGGTAACGAAGATAGAGGAAAGGGGCTGTGAGGAGGCGGCATGGCAGTGAGTCATGGGACTGGCTGTGGTTCTGGAGATGAGCGAGGAGGTCACCAGCATGGAGCCAGCTCAGGGGTTTTCAGGATAAGCATACAGAGGTGCTTTGCTGAGGCCGACAGAACCTGCCCCTAATGCATCCAGGGGACACTAACCACTTTAGTCTATTCTCTGATGAATAATTTCTCCAACTCTAACTACATTAGGGACACACGGGGCTGGGGCTCGGTGCTCTGCCTGTCAGATATCGTTGCCACTTAAGTGAGTGATGCAGTGTGGGCCGGCCACAGTGCCTGGGCCTGCGGACAAGGCAGGCAGCCAGGAGAGCTGGCCCCAGAGGTCTTATTTCTTTGGTAGTGTAATCAGATTGGAGGCAGAATGTTTTTCTGTCTCCTCCCTATAATCTCTGTTTTGGTACCATTTCCTCTCTTCTACGATTCTGATCCCTGTTTTCCCTGCCTGTTGGTATGGCAAACTGCTCTGCCTCTCATCCTTCCAGGCCCACTGCCCATGCAGGACTGAGACAGAGGCCCCAGAGTGGCCCATCCTCTATTCTGTACTCCCAGTTGGTGGAAGAGGAAAGGGAAAGTGTGCTTATTAAATTTCTCAAAGGTGCAGCGCCAGGTTGTTCAGGCATCTCATGACAGCAACAGGAGTGAAAAGACCCCACCCTGCAGGCTGGAACTCAGGGCGAAAATGATGGCATTCTGCAGGGATAAATTAAAAGCTGGCACTTAGGTTCAAAAAGCCAACTATACAAGACCAAGAAAAAAAGTCTCTGAATTGTATTTTTTATTAAAGACTTAACGTGGACTAATTGTGTGGTAAAGCTACCCAAAACACTGAAGTTTACAATACAAAATGCCGTTGTTAGAAAAGAAACTCATATCCATTGCAAAATAACTTGAAAATTTACAAATATGAGAGAGAGAGAGGTAGAGGTAGAGAGAGAGAGCTGCGTGTATGGAGATTACTTAATCTCATCTCTGACAATTATCTGTTAATCTACTTGATTATAACCTTCTATTTCTTTTCCCTAGGCAGGTATTCAAGGTATATCTATAATATAATTGTATTTTTGAAAAGATATATTTGCAACTTGGCTTTTTTTTTTTTTTTTTTTTTAAAAAAGTTTCCTCTTTGCCCAGGTGAGTGAGTGGGTGATCCGGTCATGCAGCCTCGATCTCCTGGGTCAATGGAATAGCTAGGACCACAGGTGTACGCCACCATGCCTAGCTAATTTTTAAATTTTTTGAAGAGTTGGGGGGGTCTCTCTGTTTTGCCCAGGTTGGCCTCAAACTCCTGGGCTCAAGAAATCCTCCCCTTAGCCTCCCAAAGTGCTGAGATTACAGGTTTGAGGCACCACACCTGGCCACAACTTGACTTTTTTATATAACTAAATATCGCAAATAACTTTCAAAGTCATTAAATACTTTTCCATAATGCCATTTTTATGTGTTGTAAAATATTCTATTTTATAAATTTACCATAATTTATTTATAAAATTCTATTTTGTACACTGATTTTTCCTCGATTTTTCTGTAACATAGTGAATCCTGGGCTGAACAGCCTTGGAAATAAATGTTTGTGTACATCCTCGAGTATTTCCATAATATAAAGCCCTAGAAGTAAAAGGTATAGAATTTAAAGTGTTATGAACATTTTGAAGGTTTTGATTTACTGGTTTGCTTATTTGTTTTTGATGTGTCTGGTCAAATCGTTCCACACCACCAAGTGTGAGAGTGTCTCTGTCTCTCCATATTTTCCCCAGTACTGGGCACTATGATGTTGAAATATCTTGCCAGATTTATGTGTGAAATGTGGTATCTTGCTTTAATTTGTATGTTTTGAATTATTAGTGAGGTTAAACATTTTTTATTTCATATTCAACATTTTAAATCTTATGAATTACCTAGTTGTGTCTTTTGCCTAGCTGATGCTATTTTCCTTTTCTTAGTTTCTTTAAGTTTTAAATGTTAAGACTACTCTAGCCCTTTGTCCACCATCTAGGTTGCAAATATTTCTTTTCATTTTACTTCTTGCCTTTGATTTAGTGTATGTGTATTTCAGGTTTTACATTGGCAAACTCATGAAAATGTTACTTAATTTTTCTTTGGTGTCATATAAAAACGTCTCTCTTGACCTAAGATTATATGTTCACCTACATTCCCCCTGCCCATACATTTTAGGTTTTGTTTTTACATTTTAATCATCACAGTTCAATTACAATGCAGCATAATATCCAAATAAAAGAAGATAAGTTTTGAGGATAAAGATTTTGACTCAATACACAATGAAATTTCTAATGATTAAGAGCTATATAGAAAGTAAGAGACTGACAACCAAGGAAACAGCTTATCCCATTGCTTGACCTTCTATCAAGTTTTAAGAATTGCATGGCATTCTGTAAGTGCTCAATTAACATTTGCTGAGTGAATGATGGAACAAGTGACCTCCACAGGATTTTTCAACACCGATTCCCTGATCTTGGCTCATTCCATCTCCACAGATCATTCCAGACTTGGAAATTGTGGTTCCTAGGGGTGAAGCAGGCAGGGGGATGGGAGGTGGCATAGAGAGAGTCTACTTCTCAATTCTCAGCTTCCAAATGTAGACTAAAGGCTTGCTGGGCTCGGCCATTTGCTGGGCACTGGGATGGGAGGGAAATAGATAAATCAACCGATCCCTAGCCAAAGGGAATTACAAGCAGGTTGGGGATGTGAAGCAGGCATCCCTGCGAATTGAAAGAACAACATGAAGACAGAGGGCTGTAGCAACGGGCGTGTGTGTTGGGGGCCGGGGCCGGCGGGCAGTGTGGAGTACTGCTGCTATGAGTTCTGAAAAACAGGCACTATGCATTTTATGAGTCCCAGAGGTTTGCTCCAAGTGGTTCTCTCCTGACACACTCTTTGAAATTCTCCATTATGGAAAATTGAAGAAATCACACCAAGAGTTAAGAGTCTTTTCTCTACTTTTTCAAATGACTCAGTGACTCAGCGGAGAAGAAAATGTGCATACTCATTGGATTTACAAATGAAGATGTGAATACACATGTGTCTATACACATACATACACATACAAACCTGTGTATGTACATGTACATATATGCCTGTCTGCTGTTTCTATTTTTTCTGGATAGAGATCACTGTACTTTCCAGATTATACCAGCCTGGGCTAAAAGTAGGGTCTTGATGATAGAGGAAAAATAAGGATTTCTCTGGGTCTACCTCATGCATTCTATGGAAATGCCAGCCCTCCTTAAAGGACTGGTGAGCACATCTGTTCTCCTGTTGGTAACCCAAGGCATCTGCTATCTCTGCTGCTCCAGCTCTGGCTTTCTCAACTCGGGGGATGCAGACAGCAGCAGCTCTGCCTCCATTTCTGTGGCTTGGCCAGTACCCATGAGGTGGAGGATGATGTCTGCATCAAGGTGCTGCCTGCTGTAGCAAATGAGTCTGCAATTGTTTACCCTCTATTGACAGGGTACACGTGGGTCTTTGAGGGCTGGGCTGGAATATGGTTTCATGGGCAGCTGTATGTGAAGCTTCTACCCCTTCCTGACACTGGCTTGTAATGTTTGGACAGGACTTGGACAACTCCACTTCTCTTTTTTTCTAGTCTACTTATTTCTTCAGGCAAGGCCTTCTCATCCAGATGTGGCTGAAAAGTCTAGGATAGACATAGTTTATGAGATGTCCTTAACTGCTGGGTACTAACATGGTAGATTTGAGCATGGGCTCTCGAGCCATCTGCTTCAGTTTGTATCGGCTGAGTGATCCTGGCCAGCCACATGGCTTCACCTCTGAGCCTTGGTGCTCATATGTAATGTGGAAATGATGACAGTATCTACCTCACATCATTGCTATGGAGATTCTCTGAGTTAATTTACATGAAATGATTAGATGAGTGCCAGGCGGAGAGTTGACATGTAGGTCAAAAAAATGTTAGCAATGATTATGGTGACTTCAGACTCATTCTCCTGTTTATTTAGATTTTGTTTGGTTGGTAAGTTCTAATCTGCATACACTCTTCATGGTCTCCAAAGAGTTGAAAGGATAAAGAATAAAAGAGAGTATTATATATATATTATAATAATTGCAGGTTTGAATTCCTATATTAGTCTTTAGGGGCCTCCAAGTGCCAAGCCCTGGAAGACCAATGGCCTACCTGGACCAGTTTTCCTTCCTTCTTTCCTGTGTCCTTCCTCAAATATTTTTTTGAGCAAGAGAGACCTGGCTCATATTCTTAATGAGCTCCAGTTATTATAGATAAAATAATGAATTGAGAGGGAGGGAGAGAAATGAATGATTCATTGAGTGGAAAGTGGTGTAGGGCATGAAATATTGGATAAAACACAAGTTTTGGAGTCTGACAGACCTGACCTCATCATTTCTAGTGTGAGCTTAAGTTGATTCACCATTTTGAACTGAAGATCTATAAAATGGTCTTACTAATTACCTACCTTATGGTGTGGGGGTGAGGCTTAAAGGAGGATATTCATATGGTAGCTACTCAATAAGTGTTAATTTCTAACCTCTCTCCTGCCCTTTCCCCAACACAATAAAACCAGTGTCATAAATTGCCTTCTCCTGATACAGACCTTGGAAGAATTCGTAAGTCATTAAAAAATCATTTTTAAAGAGTTTACCAGGAACATCCATCCCTATAATGTTTCCTCTTATCAGATTTGTTTTTGTTTTTGTCTTTTATAGGCTAGGGCTTGTCTACAGTGGGGACACATGAAATCTGCCAATGATAGTGGAATCCATAGATGGCAGTGCCATCATTGCTGACTGACTTCCACTTCTGACTGCTGGTGTGAAGTGATGTGAGCGATTGGTGCATTTTGTCACTTTCCATCTGTCCCCTCTCCCCTCTCCTCCCCGCCCCACATCTGTATTTTTGGAAGAATGGTTAAGTACATCAATCTTTAAAAAAAGTAATTATTAAATCTTTCTTTTCATCAAGATGTAGTGGGGTTGTGTGTCATGCATGACTCTTGGCAGCATCTAAATCTGGATTTTAGAAACAAGATACATTTTTCCCTTGGCCTTTTAATTTTACTTTTTCCTTTTGAAAATGTTCAGTTTCTACAGCAATCTGATAGTCACTTTTCAGATATTTCCCTGACTTAACCAGTAATGAAATGATTTTCCCCCATTTTCCCACCTGAATAGCTCTGCTGAGGTCCACCAAACCACACAGGGCTGAGTGGTTGCTGCAAGGAGTTTTGCTGCTTACAAAATATAGTTTTTTAGGTTGGTTAACTTCTCTTCCCTGAAGCCTAAAATGTGAGGCTTTAGAAATATGCTCATTTGAGCCTACTGGCTGGTCGGGCTCTTGGATGAATGAATTAGGGCTCAAGGTGGCTGCTACTGAGGAGTAACAATTGTCATGTATTGAATACCTGATTACCCTGTGGGGGCAACTGGAAAAGTGCTTCCACACATTATTTCATGTAAGCTCCCTAAACAACAGCGAGTATTAATCGAGGGCTCGCTGTGGGCTAGGTTACGCTAAGTGACTTCATGGCATTTTTATTTGATATTCATATTATCTTATGAGGTGCAGTTACTTGTTTAGGATGTAAGTGACAGTACTCAACTCAATTCCTTTGATGCCCACACTCATTTTACTGGTTGATGCAATGAAAAACAAGTTCTTGGGTTAGATCTTAATGACTTTAGACTTGGCTGGATTCAGGTGCTCAGGTGATAAGATCAGGACTCCCTTTCTTTCTTTCTCTTCATACTACTTAGCCTTCCTTTATATTGTCTTTGTTCTCAGTAGGAACTGCCTATGAGGTGACCAAGATGGTCACAGTAGCTCCAGCTTCCATTCTCCCAGCTTAGAAACCCAAGTAGAAAGAGCTTTCTGCCCAGTGGCTCCAGCGTTTGCTCTCAGAGGATACATTGGGTCTCATGTTCATACCTGGACCCAGGAGGAGGACAAGGCTGCTTGGCCAGAGCCAGGTCATGTGTGTTCCCCAGGTGCTTCAGGGGAGGAGCAAGGTCCACTCCATCCACAGCACATGGACTGAGAGTGGGAGGAGATGATGCTCCCAAGGAAAATTGAGGCCATTTAACCCAAAGACGACAAATGTTAGGCATCTAGCATTGTCCTGTTATAGGGTCCATTTCATAGAGACTGAGGGTCAGAGGATTTATGTAGTTTGCTCCAGGATCTCACCACTGGAAAATGCCAGAGCTGGGATTTGAACCCTCATCTGCTGTATACTAAAGCACATCTCCTTTTCATTATTTGGCTTATTTTTTGGACTTTCCAAAGATATTACAATCCCTGCCTCAGAAGCACCTACTGTGTCTTTCTGCTGGCTTGGGTTCCTATAAGTCAACTGTAAGCAACTGGAGCCAATGATCAAACAAAAAATTAGCCAGTAACACAGGCAGGGTATTAGAAAAGAGCTCTGAAGGATGTATTACTAGTCCAGTTCCTGTACATGGTGGGTGGAGCCCGAAGAACAATGTCATGGCAGATAGGCACAGAGCCAGCGTTTCTCAGGAGGCAGGGAAGTCACCAATGGCTACTTCTTCCTGAACACTACTTCCTGGGGCCTGGGACCCTTTCCCCTTTGGTACAGGAAGCCCCAGAAGCCACAACCTGGGAGTTTTGAGGTGATGCCTCCTGCTGCTGTTCAGGAAGGGATGTGATGATGTGGCTTCTGCTGCTTCCCCTACTGAGGGAGGGGCATGAACTTGCCACCCTGATATGTCAGTAGAAAGCCTTCTGCTGGGCAGTGTTCTCAGGGTACATAGTAAAGATGGGCATGTGGATTTAGTCTGTTCTGGCACTAGCAGCTTCCCTGCAGTTACATCAAGGCAATTGCTCCAGACACTGAGAATGAAAGCCTTTCATGTGCTTCCTGGCTACTTGCCCACAGCCCTGGAGTCTTGTATCTGCAAGTGCTGGATGGAAACCTCTGGTTGCACCTGGGATGATTTCAGATGGGACATACATGGGTATAGCATTAAATAGCAGGGATCACATGGTGGGAAACATATTCTCTTCTCAATTCTCCATCACTCCTTCTGATAAGCATCTCCCTGAGACTTTGTCCTTGACATACACAACTCCCAGCACCAGACCAACTTTCATTTTCTTTCTGACACTAGCAGGATTAGCCAGCTCCAAATGCTTGGAGCCTGTGGGAGGCAGGAGCATCCAACTGGAATTCCATGGCATTGCACTAGATTTTATTGTATTTCTCTTTATGGCTTCCTTCTATTATGGAAGGTGGTACTAGTTTTCTGCTTATAGTAGGGAGGTAAATTTTGTGTGTAAAATACGTTTATTTTAGTAAAATTAGGTGAGTAGATTGAAGGCAAACTTTCTAATGATATATATCTGTCAGAGTTCTACCACAAAAAAACAGAGGCAGTAGAAGATATATAGGAAGAGATTTATTGTGAGGAATTGGCTCATGTGGCTGGAGGGTGGTCTGGCTAGGCAACTCCAAAATCCACATTACAGGCTTTCTGGAAGGGCAGTATGGAACTCTTAAGTATGGGCTGAATCTTGAGTCTGCAGGTGGAATTTCCTTTTCATCAAGGAAGCCTCAGTTTGATTCTAAAGGCTTTTAAGGCTGATTGAATCAGACTCACCCAGATTACCTAGGATAATCTCTTACTTAAATTCAACTCATTATGGGCCTTAATCACATCTACAAAATACCTTCACAGCAACACCTAGGTTGGTATTTGATGGAATAACTGGGAACTGTAGATAGCTAAGTCGACCTGTAAACCATCTCATTATATAACAGCAGGTGACACAGAGTCTGGTCCAGGTTGTGAAGGAGATCAGTAAATGATGAGCAGTTGGCAAACCTGAGCCTAGCAGGTAGGGTGACTGGCTAAGATGTTAGACTCTGGGTGAAGGAGCTGGGAGTTTGATGTCTGCCTGGGAGTGAGGCTTTCTATGTTGGGTAAAGAATATTTTAGCAACCTTGGGGTTGGCAGTAGGGGGTGGGAGGTGAAGTGGCGGGGAGCAGAACACAGCATCCTGCCTTTTCTGCCTCCTCTTCTTAGGTACCTTTTCCAAGGGGCCGGCTTTTGCTTGCTTCTACTACCCTGATTTCATCACTGGTATCTGTTCTACTTAATAGGGATAAGTTTATTCTCAGTCTCTGAAAAAGGGGGATGCCAATCATTTAACTACACAGTGACTGCAGTGCTCACAACCCCACCCTATCTCCCATGGCACCCCTTTTACTGAAGACTTAGATGTTAGAATTATTGATAGACTTCATTTTTGCAGCTCTGCAGTCACCTCATCCAATGATAATGGTCACCGAATTGGAAATGTAATTACGTAATTATTAATCATCAAATGGTTTTTTCTCCAGATTGCAGAAACAACTAGGAAGGTCCGGAGGGAACTTTTTCTGTGAAGGCAATTAGAAAGGGATATAGAAATTGTGCTAAGATGAGAAGATTGACTTTATGCAAGTCTCTTGGGGACAGGAGGAGGAGGGGAGAGGAGTCGATTTTACTTTTTAAAGACTAGGATTTTCTGTTTCCTATGGAGACCTTAATTAATTTTCTGGACCATGAGCTGTGTCTTCGTGAAACACAGAGGGCTGATCAGATTTCCGGGGCCTGACCTTGGAGTCATGGTGGTAAGCCAACATTGCTGCTGACATCTGAGATTGACGTGCTGACAGGTGAAGTGTGGCCTGGAAATCTCTTTTCCATGACTGCCAACTGTACCGTTGTTTGTCAGGGTAATTGCTTTGTGCCAGGCCTCTTCCTGAGCTTTGGAAGCAGGAGTTCCTGCTGGTAGACCAGTTGAAGGGTTGGATCACTTCCTAGTGCTAGTGAGGGGGGATGGAGGATGGGTGGGTTTGGATGCCTCTTTATTATCACTGGTATCTGGGAGGCAAATACTTTTCTGAGGGTCTCTAGGGGTAAATTGTCATAAGTCCATTGATATGAGAAAAGTATATTTTAATTGTTTTTGTGGTCTGAAATTTTCAAGTTTGCAGATAACATCAAGCCAGATAAATAGGTCTCATTTCAAGGGCCAACCTTAACAGAGTGGTAGGGGTTGCCTGGAGGGCGGAGAGGATTCCAAGCCTTCCTTGGATGGAAAGGGGAAAGGATGATGCAGCTCTTACTAAAGTCTGTCATGGTTAGTGTGCGTGTGGGTAAGACAGTGGCAGCGGAATGAAAAGCCAAGCTGATAGCGATGAAACTATAGAATGTAAAGGTGAATACTAAGACCAGTGGAGAATTTCTCTGCTCTGTTTCCTCAATTAGATTGCAAACTACCTGAGGGCAGAGTTTGGGACTTGTCAATTCGTAAGACAGAGTGACTTTGTCATGCCCGCTCCCCTCAGAGCTCTGATCCTGCCGAGGATATTCAGCTGCAGTGATGAATAATGCTGATTTTTCTGAAAGATGGGGAGGTAGGCCCCCGGCTCACCTTGGAGCAGCCCTCCACCTGAGTCTCCTTTGGATTATTTAGGATTTGCATTTGGCTACACGGGATGCTAGCTTGACTTCATGGCTTAACCCCAGGTGGGTTTATTTTTCTCACATAACAAGAATTCTGGAGGTGGAAATTCCACGGGCAGCAGCTCTGCCATGGTGTCAGTTTTCCAGGTGTGACCAATCTTTGCACTCCACCATCTCTAGCATGTGGTTTTCATTCCCCTGCTTGTTATCTCATGGTAGCAAGATGACAGCTTTCCCTGCTGGCCTCAGATCCATGGTCCAGGTAGGAAGGAGGAGAAGAGTGGGGAGGGCATCAGGCACTTGCTAGTCTCTTTTTATTAGGAACATCCAGCAGAATTCTCTTTCCATGTTTTTACCTCACTGGCCAGAATTGGGTCACATGGCTGCTTCCAGATGCAGGGGGATCTAGTAGGGTAATTGCTTTGTGCCAGGCCTCTTCCCGAGCTTTGGAAGCAGGAGTTCCTGCTGGTAGACCAGTTGAAGGGTTGGATTGCTTTCCAGTGCTAGTGAGGGGGGATGGGTGGATTTGGGTGCCTCTTTACTATCACTGGTATCTGGGAGGCAAATTTTCTGAGGGTCTCTAGGGGTAAATTGTCATAAGTCTGTTGAGATGGGAAAAGATATATTTTAACTCTTTTTTTGTGTGGTCTGAAATCTTCAAGTTTGCCGATGACATCAACCCAGGTAAATGGTCTCATTTCAAGGGCTAACCTTAACTGAGTGATACGGGTGGCCTGGAAGGCAGGGAGGATTCCAAGCCTTCCCTGGGTGGAAAGGGGAAAGGATGATGCAGCTCCTACTAAAGTCCGTCATGGTTAGTGTGCGTGTGGGTAAGACAGTGGCAGAGGAATGAAAAGCCAAGCTGATAGCGATGAAACTATAGAATGTAAAGGTGAATACTAAAACAGTGGAGAATTTCTCTGCTCTGTTTCCTCAATTAGATTGCAAACTACCTGAGGGCAGAGTTTGGGACTTGTCCATTCGTAAGACAGAGTGACTTTGTCATGCCCACTCCCCTCAGAGCTCTGATCCTGCCGAGGATATTCAGCTGCAGTGATGAATAATGCTGATTTTTCTGAAAGATGGGGAGGTAGGCCTGCGGCTCGCTTCAGAGCAGCCCTCCACCTGAGTCTCCTTTGGATTATTAGGGATTTGCATTTGGCTGCACGGGATGCTAGCTTGACTTCATGGCTTAACCCCAGGTGGGTTTATTTTTCTCACATAACAAGAATTCTGGAGGTGGGATTGCCACGGGCAGCAGCTTTGCTGTGGTGTCAGTTTTCCAGGTGTGACCAATCTTTGTACTCCACCATCTCTAGCATGTGGTTTTCATTCCCCTGCTTGTTATCTCGTAGTAGCAAGATGACTGCTTTCCCTGTTGGCCTCAGATCCATGGTCCAGGTAGGAAGGAGGAGAAGAGGGGAGGGCATCAGGCACTTGCTAGTCTCTTTTTATTAGGAACATCCAGCAGAATTCTCTTTCCATGTTTATACCTTACTGGCCATAATTGGGTCACATGGCTGCTTCCAGACACAAGGGGATCTAAAGGGATGTAGAGAGGTTTTGTGCTTAAGCAAGAAGGGCAGAATAGACATTGGGTAGACAAACAGCAGAGATAAGTACAACCTCCCAGCCACCTCTTGCCCTGCCTCTGTGCCCTGAAGACATTCCCTTCACCTCCAACCACATTCCTTCCAGTCTGTAGCCTCCCAAGGATCTTCCTCTGCTTCCTCCCCAGCCCTCTTCTACTCCTGCAGCCCCTGGGTGGTCATGGAGATGCTTTGCTCACAGATCTCCTTGATGTGGGGAGCACAGTTGCTGAAGAGACTCAGCTGCCCACTTTTGGGTCCACTGTGATGTTCATGCTGAGACCACACTTCCTGTGGGCCCCACCCAGCCAGTGACTGAGCACAGTGAGGACACCAGAGTTGGCCATTCCTGCTCAGTGTGGGACTCCTCGAATGGGCAACCTTTGCTCAGAGCCTCTCGATGCACCCAGCAGAGACTTTCCCAGAGCTGGTCTACACTCAGGCTCTTTCTAGCCAATCTTCCTTTTTCCCTTTTTCTCCTCTTGTTGGTGTTAGACCTGCATTGTGACCCAAACGTTCTCCTCTCCTCTCCTGCTCCCTTTCCTTCTATCCTTTACAGACATTTCCCCAAATAAATCTCTTGCATATCTCTTGCTCTCTTGACATTTACTTCTTGGGAGACTGAAACTGACATGCCTTCCTTCCCACATATTCGTGTCCTTTCTCTTACCTGGAAAATTTTCCTTGTCTGTGATCTTCGGTTTGCAATGAGAGAGGCATAGTTTTACCTGTAATCTCCTCGTTATCCCCTGACTTCTTAAAACAGGAGTGTCCAAGATGGATTCTTTGTTTGAATTCTTAGGCTACTTTCTTTTCTTTTTTACTTTTTTTTTTTCAAAATCAATCAATCACATTTATTGAGCATCTGTTATGTGCTAGGCCCTGTTGTAGGTGCTAGGGGATACCACGATTTATCTGTCTGAGGCCCTACCCTGGTGGAGTTCACAGGTTGGTGGGATTAGGAAAGAGCCTCATTTTCCATTGGTGGATGATATGTTCTCCCCACCAACCATCTCTCTAAACTCTGGCACCTTTCTTGTCCAGCATTTCTACCTTTTGAGCCTCTCTGCCACTTTTCTGGCAAATTACAGAAGAAGCAAAGCAGTTGTTGCCCCTGCATCCAGCACATCAGAAGTCCAGGTAATACAGGCCTGGAGTAACCATGGCAACCTTAATGGAGCTCAGTGACCCAGCATAAATCTGGCCGAGCTCATTGTGAAATGTGAGGGAGCTCTGTCTGCTCCAAACCGTTTGGAGGGAAAGGTGCCTTGCACTCCGTGGGTGACTGACAGAAGGTTTCCCCAGAGCGCAGAGGAAAAGCCGGGGGATGGGACACTCAGAGTGAAAAGGAAAGGAAGACTTGATGTTGGTGAGGAATGGTTTTCTATGGTCTGTTGACGTGGCCTGCTGAACCGGGCTGACATGTTCATCTGGTCATTTATTTCCATGCTCTGGGCCTGACTTGAGCTTGCTAAATACATTTTAAAAAAGCTCCAGCTATGGAAGGAACATGAAACATTTTCGATACAACTACACACGTGCATGTGTGCCCACTGTTTCAGGCATGCAGATGAGTTGGAACTGCCTGGTGCTCAGCTCCTTAACGAATGTGCTTTCTCTCCTTTCCCCTTACCTGGCTGGGAGGGCTTCATGTGGTGCGTACTGCTGATGCCGCCTTTTTTGCTCCCTTTGCTGGAAGCTGCCTTCCACATATCCTCCAGGCTTTGACCCAAGTGTCACACCCTCAGAGTGGCCCTCCCTGACACTCAGAGCAGGTGCCCACCCTCATGACTCTATCGCCCTTTTCCCTTTTTTTTTTTTTTTTTGTGTTCCCACCCTCATTTCTTTTTGTGCCTGTTTGTGATCATTTTCCCCAGTATTGCGAATTCACAGTCAGGGAACTACAGGGAACACTTCAATCTTGAAGGATTTTTTTTTCTCCCTAGAAGCTGCCCTTCCCTGTTCATCTAGATGCTGTGGCATTTAGGTAAATTCTGGCTGCAGGCAGTCCATTCATTCTCACCTGTCTGAGAGCACAGTGCTTCTACTCTTGGGTAGCAGGGAATCAAGCATAGAAGAGCGGTGTGGGAGGGCAGCAGGAAGAGCTGGTACGACTCTCCATTTCATGTGTGAGTGTGGTGTTTATACCCCTTTATACTATCGCTTTATTAAAAGCAATCTGAGCTACGTACAGCAAGGTGGGAGGTCTCAGGTAGAACCACACAAGTGTCTCTATTTAATTCACAAGCTGATTACCTCCTGCTGTTTCTAAAAAAATAAAAGGAAAAATAAACACTCCTCAACCCTGCCTGTTTTGAACTTCTCTTTCAGAAGATGCAAGTCCTGATCCTTTGGTAATAGCTGTGCAGTAGAAAGGCTTGTGTCTACTGTCACTCTCCTGGGTTCTGATCTCCTACCTCCCTTGCAATCCTGATAGGGATAAACAAGATTACTGATCATTTGAATGGCCTTTGGCTAGAAGATAATTTATTTTTTTATTTTTATTTTTGTGTTTTCTATTTTTTTTCAATTTACTTTAAGTTCTGGGATACATGTGCAGAATGTACAGGTTTGTTACATAGGTATACATGTGCCATGGTGGTTTGCTGCACCTATCAACCCGTCATCTAGGTTTTAAGCACACATGCATTAGGTATTTGTCCTAATGCTCTCCCTCCCCTTACCCCTCAATCCCCCAACAGGCCCCAGCATGTGATGTTCCCTTCCCTGTGTCCATGTGTTCTCATTGTTCAACTTTCACTTATAAGTGAGAACATGCAGTGTTTGGTTTTCTGTTCCTGTGTTAGTTTGCTGAGAATGATGGCTTCCAGCTTCATCCATGTCCCTGCAAAGGACATGAACTCATTCTTCTTTGGGGCTGCATAGTATTCCATGGTGTATATTTGCCACGATTTCTTTATCCAGTCTATCATTGATGGGCATTTGGGTTGGTTCCATGTCTTTGGTATTGTAAATAGTGCTGTAATAAACATACATGTGCATGTGTCTTTATAGTAGCATGATTTATAATCCTTTGGGTATACACCCAGTAATGGGATTGCTGGGTCAAATGGTACTCCTGGTTCTTAGATTCTTGAGGAATTGCCACACTGTCTTCCAGAATGGTTGAACTAATTTACACTCCCACCAACAGTGTGAAAGTGTTCCTATTTCTCCACAGCCTCACCAGCATCTGTTGTTTCCTGACTTTTTAATAATCGCCATTCTGACTGGCATAAGATGATATCTCATTGTGGTTTTGATTTGCATTTCTCTAATGACCATTGATGATGAGCTTTTTTCATATGTTTGTTGGCTGCATAAATGGCTTCTTTTGAGTAGTGTCTGCTCATATCCTTCACCCACTTTTTGATAGGGTTGTTGATTTTTTTTTTCTCGTGAATTTGTTCAATTTCCTTGTAAATTCTGGATATTTAGACCTTTGTCAGATGGGTAGATTGCAAAAATTTTCTCGCATTCTGTAGGTTGCCTGTTTGCTCTGATGATAGTTTCTTTTGCTGTGCAGAAGTTCTTTAGTTTAATTAGATCCCACTTGTCAATTTTGGCTTTTGTTGCCATTGGTTCTGGTGTTTTAGTCAGGAAGTCTTTGCCCGTGCCTATGTCCTGAATGGTATTGCCTAGGTTTTCTTCTAGGGTTTTTATGGTTTTGGGCTTTACATTTAAGTCTTTAAACCATCTTGAGTTAATTTTTGTTTAAGGTGTAAGGACGGGGTCCAGTTTCTGTTTTCTGCATTTGGTTAGCTAGTTTTCCTAGCACCATTTATTAAATAGGGGATCCTTTTCCCATTGCTTGTTTTTGTCAGGTTTGTCGAAGATCAGCTGGTTGTAGATGTGTGGTGTTATTTTTGAGATCTCTGTTCTGTTCCATTGGTCTATATCTCTGTTCTGGTATCAGTACCATGCTCTTTTGGTTACTGTAGGCTTGTAGTATAGTTTGAAGTCAGGTAGCGTGATGCTTTCAGCTTTGTTCTTTTGCTTAGGATTGTCTTGGCTATACAGGCTCTTTTTTGGTTCCATATGAAATTTAAAGTAGTTTTTTCTAATTCTGTGAAAAAAGTCAGTGGTAGCTTAATTGGATTAGCATTGAATTTATAAATTACTTTGGGCAGTATGGCCATTTTCACAATATTGATTCTGGAAGATAATTTATAAATGGCCCTGATATACTTCTGTCTAGCCTAGTGCTGGTAATGCAATATTTTGGGGCAGGGCCTGGATTAAATGCCCTTTGGACAAAGTTTTGCGGAAAGGATGATGTAGTAGTCTCACATTCCATTGGCCAGTGAATGCAGCCATAGACAGACATTTGTACCAGTCCCAGTAATGTTGAAAGTTTTTCAAGCCGATGATTGCCTTCTCCATTCTTAGATTGCCTGCATGCCAGCCTCTCTATCTGGAGAGCTGGGGGAAGCCCAGTCCTACCAGGATGAATGGGGAGAGATTGGCAACTACATCAACACCATCTCAGCTTGCCTGCTCTCTGCCCCTCACCACCCCTCTCCCTTGCATTGAGTTGTTTTTATCATAAATTCACCGAATGGCTGGGTTGTAATGGTATGGTCCCTTGGTAAGAACTGCTCCTGCCTTTCGGTTGAGCTCTCCAGTTCCTGAGATTTCCTGATACTTTTACTGTGAGCCCTCACCTTCTGCTTGTGGTCCTGCCACAGACAGGCTTGACTGTCCCTTGCTGAGGCTGGTGTGGTGAGCTCCAAGTCTGTCCTAATTAATGCTGTTTCCTAGGTGCTTTGTAGTTATTGAATAATTTTCATTCCCAGCTTACTTGTTCCTTTAGCCACAATTGTCACTTTCCTGTACCTCTGGAAACATATGGCTTCCGATGTCAGCTCTACCACCACCAATCCCCGCCCCTCCCCCAACAAGACATGATAAATGGCTGCAGAGGCTGAGCTGTCACCTGATGTTGGGGAATAGTTTAGTCGAAGTGATATTTTGTTTGCTCCCCAGTGGCTTTTCAGATTCCTCCAGCAAATATTTTCAGAATCACTTAATTCCTCAGAGCCCATCAGAATTCTTCTTGTGCAAACAGGGCTGCATTCTTGATCACATTAAGGCACTTAAAATGTACTTAAGGGATTTGATTTCCCCGGCCATCACCCACCTCCTCTCCTCACCAAGTGAGGGCTCCTTTGACTTATAGATTTTCAGGGTAAGATTAATTTTCTTTGCAACATCTTTGACTCTCAGGAGTGGTGAAATTGTTGTGGTTGGATCAGTCCTGGGAAACCTTGAGAAGGTTCATGGGCTTGAGGGGTGCAAAGGTGGGATCAAAGAGGAAAGAAGCGTTGGCATGTGAGTCTGAGAATTTACAAACTGCCTTCACATACAAGTCCTTAAGACCATCATTCTTCCAGTTCTGGATGTTTCTTGTTAACTAAGCAGAACAAAGTGGGTCAGCTGTACTGTGTCAGGTATCCTATGCTGGGCTAAGGGGAGGAAGACAAAATCTCTGTGCAAGATGTCTCTGAGGTTGTGCTGGCCTGGAGGCTGTCATTCAGTCCTGCTTCAACAAATGGTATTTCAGGAGAACAATAACAACAGTAAGAAATGAATACTGATTTAAACACGTTCAGTGTGTCAACAAATATTTTGACGTTGTATCTGTAATAATATTACTAATTAAAAATAGATATAATTCAATGAGTTGTTAGCATGTTTCTTGAGGTGCTTTGCATATGTATATTATCTCTAGCCATCATAAAAACCATGCCCATGCAGGCAAGTGGAACTATGTCCAATTAAAAGAAAAGACACATCACAGTGAACATGTCCAAAGGGAGCTCTTGATTCACCCTGTTCCTTCCCAGGCTTGCCCATCAGAGCAAATAGCCCTGCTCTCCACTGTGTAGAAGCTACAAACCTGACTGTCACCCCAGATTATCTCCCCTCCCAACTCCTGGTCTTCAGCCCATAAACTTGTGCCATTTCTATCTTGTACCTTGAACTCATATATCTCTCTGTTCCACCTTTACCAGCCTTGTTCAAACCTGAATTGTCTTCTGATTTCTTTTGCTCCTCCAAATGTTTCCTCCACATAGCATCTGAGCAGTCTTTATAAAACACCAGGGCACTGTCCCATTTAGCATTCTCCACTGACTCCCCATTTCCAGTTTCTCCTTCCACCCCATCACACAGGACTCTATTCCAGTCCCTGAAGGACACCCCTACGCTGGAGGCTTCCTGTGTTGTTCCCCCTGCCTGGAGCACTCTGCCTCCTGCTGCTCCTATGACCCTTCCTTTTATTCTTTAGTTCTTGTCAGTCTCCCTTGTGATTCTCCATCCATGGTTTCAGCATAATTTCCTCATAGGTTTAGGGCAGGGCTCAGAAATCTGCATTTTTAGCAAGCTCCCCCAACCCTGGGATTCTGATGCAGCTGATCCGCAGCCTGCACTCTCATGGGAAATGCATAGGACAGTTTTCTGATGTGCTGCTACAACTCAAGGGAGTTCTTCAGGAAGCCCTTGCAGAAGAGTTTAATGAGACTTGAGACTTTCTATGTCCATGATAAGAGCAGCAGGTAGTTTGAAAACCACAAACTCATTTCTCAGCTTGGTTCTCCAGTTGTGTACCAGGCTTGGCTCCAAATGTCTCATTCTTTGAACCTCAATAGGAAAAGTTGCTACCATTAAAGATCTGGAAAAGGTAGTTGCAAAATTAATTTGGGTAACTGTATTCGGAATACTTGTTCAGTCTCCCAAGGGGGCTGCTGTGGAGAGGGATGTTGTCTGTGGAAATGGAGGTGTCTGCTTTGTGGTCTCTACAGCAGCCCTGAACCCAGGGAAAGTTCCTCTAGTGTGAGGGGTGCTTGTGCTGAGAGTCACTGCAGAGTATTTTGGGTTAGACATTCCCCATTTTTCATTTGAGAGATTTGATGGAGTCCCAGAGCCATGGATTCTAGAGCTACACTGATTCTGCAAAAATTTGGAAATCTTGAATATCCCCAAGGGATGTGTGCAATTTTTGGAAAAAGGAAAGAAAGGGTTATGTAAAGAAGATTAACATACAAAAAAGTGAAGTAAGCAGTAGGGGATGCCTTCAGTTCTTTGCTTATTTCAGTTATTTGGAATCTAGGAAATGGAATTCTGCCATATTGAGTTGAGTTTTCCCTACATAGATAGTCTTCATTTATAATTGGCACCTCTTCTTCAAATGATTCCGTTTTTTACCAAGTTTTTGTATAAGTCTAAGCTTGGATTTTCTGGACTTCCCTTACTAAAGTAAATGAAGAAAAAAGAAAATATACATACACATACACACACTTTTTCAAAAACAGCTTTCCTTCAAGTCATCTAGGAAACTATTATTTCCTCCATTCCAAACATAAAAGAGAAATCAGTTAAAGAGAACCAACCAACCATCTTCTTCCTTTCTCCCCTTTTATTTCTCATCTGTCCTTCCACAGACATTTACTGAGCATTTATTTTGAGTTTGTCATATTCACATTTGCATTCCCAGAATGTAGGATAGCAACTTGTATAGTCTTTGTCCTTACTAAGCTTGCAGTTTGGGGACTGGAATGGAGACGAGGGAGATAGGCATTTAACAGAAAATAACAATGTTATTACTATTTTTCCTAAATATGAAAAAATACAGGGTTCCATGGGAGCTCAGTTTAGAGGGTCAAGAAAGGGCATCCCTGGGAAGGTGGCATTGAAACTGAGAGCAGAGAGATGGGGAAGGGCATGGTGCATTTGAGCAACTAAAAGAAGGCAAATATGTTGTAGAATGGTGAGAGATGAGATTGGAAGACATGCAGGCTTCTGTAAGCCAAAGCCAAGTCAGTGTACTTAATTT
This sequence comes from Hylobates moloch, assembly GCF_009828535.3. NCBI lineage: Eukaryota > Metazoa > Chordata > Mammalia > Primates > Hylobatidae > Hylobates > Hylobates moloch. The sequence continues at coordinate 22,320,307 of NW_026652278.1, read as the reverse complement.
CAAAAGCAGAAGAAAGCTGTTGGTGTTTATGCGATGGCTTAGTTCTTAAATCTCCTCTAGTGTTGAAATTGATTGAAGAGACAAAAAGACAAGCCAGGAGGCAACAGAAATATCCTAGCAGTAAGATCATGGTGGTTTAAAAGGTATGACAGAAATGAAGTTAGAGAGTAATGAATATATTGGAGAAATATCTGGGAGGTAAAATTACTGATGAATGAGGGAGAAAGAGGTGTCAAAGTGATTGCAGCATTTCTTTTTTGAACATACAGAAGTGCCTTTTTCTGAGATATGGAGCCTGGAGAGGGCTGGGGTGGGAGAAGATGACTGGTTCAATTTTGCACTTCTGAAGTTGAAGCTGCCTGTGAGTCGTCAAGAAAGCAACTCTTCCCCAGAGAGATACATTTTTGAAATTTCACCATTAGCTAGTGCAAATTTTCCTTGATTTTGAGTGACTCGTGCTTAAAGAACATTAAACTGCCATGCAGGATTCACGAAAGTGCCAGACATTTGTTCTACCAACTTGCATTTTGAATAAGTGGTGTATGAAACCCCTTCAAAGTGGAAGTCTCTTAGCACTGTTCTATTTCTACAACTTCCGTTGTTTAGCTGAGAGTCTAGTGCCTAGAGAGCTAGGGCAGCGGGCACAGTGGTACCATGCTTGTCATCAGCTAGAGAGCAGATGGGAATAGCACACATGAATGTCTAGGCTAGAGAACAACCCATGAGTTTTAAAAGCCATTGGAAAGTCAGGTAAGCAAGCTCCAAGGAAGGAGATCAAGGACACCAGGGGTCAGGAGAGGTTGGTGGGAAAATCAGTAGAAACCAGCCTCTGGAATACCCAGGGCATGGGGTCATAAACAAATGCATGGTGCTGGGAAGGGTGGAGGCCCGTGCTACCCAAGCTTCCCATGGGAGGGAAAAACCGTAACTGTTGGAACTTGAGTAAAGTTCCAAGATAACATGAAATCACTGCAGAAATTGTGAAAGGTAGCTCATAGTCCTATTTGTTTAGTAACAGCATAAAAAGCACCATCTTCTCTACCCCCATCAAAATAGAAAATAGAAGCAGAGAAAAGCTGAGAAGAAAAGCAAGGGCTTTTGTTTGGACATTGGAGTTACTTTGTCATGGGCTATTCTATCCAACAGTCCTATTTCCTTATATTCTCTCTCTTCTATCTCTCTCTCCTCTCTCTCTCTTTCTTTCTTCCTCCCTTTTCCACTCCCATCCCCTAACCTCCCTTCTCCTTCATCCCTTTTGTCTTATGGTTTCACATTTCCAGAAGAATTAGGCAGGAAACATAAGAAACATTGGAGAAACGTATGAAATCTGGGTGGCAGACAGTGCCAGGTGTGTGGTGCTGGTAATGCAGCAGCAATTTGAATCTTGCTACAGGGCTGATGCTAAGACAGGTTCTCTTTTCCTTGTCCTCCTCTAGGACTGTCTTATTTGTTTACTTTGAGAATGTGGGACCCCAGGTGAGAGGAGGTGAGTTTACTTAGCTGTAAGGGAGAAGAGAGGAGATAGGTGTTCATTTGACTCAGTGCAATCAGTTCATTCTCATTTGCTTTTTTTCTTAAAAGGCGTGAGACCCAGTTAGATTTGTGAGTGTTTTTCCCTAGTTGTACCGTGTTGGGTGGGCCACTTAATCTTCCTGCTCTTCATTGATTTTACCACAAATTTCAGATGACAGTGATAATCCCTGTCCTACCTTCATGACAACTTAAAAAATAAGGATTAAATAAAATAATGTGTAAATTCCTTAAAAAGAAATTAGTTATTGTTATTACCTTTCCTAGGAGTTTGAGGTAATTTGCAATAAAACTCATATACAATACAGCTATAGAAATATGCATTTAAAAAAGTAACAAAGCAATGCAATGGAATGCAGAAGAGTGCCTTCATATAGCAGAAGCCCTAGGCCAAAGGAAGTTCCTACACAATGCTGAGTATTGAGCTTCCTGGCAGACAGGGAATAAAGGGAAGTTAGCGAGTAAAAAATGCTCAGCATTTCATCAGAAACCATAGATGTTTTACCAGCAATTACTGCTGGTAATTTCACCCAAGTTTCTAACTTAGGGTAGGCTTGGAAGCTATTTGGTGAACTGAAGAAACATAAGTGAGACATGATCCTGGCTCTCTGCCTAGTAGGGGAAGAGTTTATTATGTCAACTATTGTGTAAGGAACCAAGTACACAAGAAGGGGCCTGTCTCCAAAAGCTATTACCCCAAACCAGGAATTGTCTTTTTAGGATCATTTCTTTTATTGAATCCCATCATTTAGTCAATTAACAATTGCTTTTGGGTCACCATTGTTTATAGATACTGCACCAGTTCTGTGTGGAGGTAAAGGAAGGCTGTCTGTTTCAACTTCTAGAATTTATCTCAGTAAAACACCCCTCATGGGCACAAAGAGATGTGCACAGAAAATTCATGTTGGTATAGTTTGTATAGAAAAAGTAATGTATATAACACAAAACTCATCAGTATGGAAGTAGTTAAATAAACCACAATCCCCCCCTAAAATGGAATACTATGCAGCTATTAAAAAGAACAAGATAGAGCCATGTGCTTCATCAAGGAATTGTGCTCCTATTTTACATTGCTTAGTGATAAAAATAAGTTGCAAAACAGCATGTAGACAATGATTTCATCCTTAGGAAAAATCTCAACATTGATAACTTATTATTTATTTATTTTTTGAGATGGAGTCTCACTCTGTCACCCAGGCCGGAGTGCAGTAGTGCAATCTCAGCTCACTGCAACTTTCGCCTCCCAGGTTCAAGTGATTCTCCTGCCTCAGCCTCCTAAGTAGTTGGGAATAGAGGCACCTGCCACCATGCCTGGCTACTTTTTGTATTTTTAGTAGAGATGGGGTTATACCATGTTGGTCAGACTGGTCTCAAACTCCTGACCTCAGGTGATCCGCCCTCCTCGGCCTCCCAAAGTGCTGAGATTACAGGCATGAGCCACCACGCCCAGCCAACTTATGTATTTTTAATGTACCACTTGTTGGCAGAATATGCACCCAATTGACAGTGGTTATCTTGTGACAGTGAGAATCTTGGGCCATTTCAGAGCCTATACTTTGTATTACCATAAGATTTGAATTTTATATTGCCTAATATTACATGTGTTATCAGAGAAAGCAATAAAGATACTAAGCACTGTGTGGGGAGCTGGGGAGAACATAATGCCTAGGTTATAGACCCCACCCTTGTAAAGGTTAAAGTCTAGGAGGGGAGAAAGCCACATTAACAAGTTATACCACCATCTGAGCCTGCAATGATAGAACCGTGTACAAGGGGCACAGGAGCTGTGGGGCAGGGTATAGGGTAGAGGCTAGAAGGGTGTAGCAGAGAAGGTGATCTGAGTGTATTCTGGAAGGACACATAGAGTGACCATGACAAGGCAGCTCTATGCCAATTAAAGATTCAAAACGGTCACGAGCATGTTGGTAACTCAGAAAGTAGCTCAGTCCCCGGGACATTCTGACTCATGAAATGCCATGGGAGGCCAGACGGTGCAGGGGACATTTAGAGACAGATGGTCCAAGGGAGGAACAGTGGGTCAACTCAAATTTTCTACAGACCAACCACATGATACTGCTTCTTCCCTCTCTTGGAAGAACTTGGCATTAAATCAGAGCTTAGTTGGTGATCTAAGGACAAATTCCGGACAATTCTAATTAACCCCCAAGCTTCCTGTAGCACATTGTTCTTAAATCTTGACTTGATGGTCCAGAGGCAAGACACACATGTCATCAGAGTGAATATTTATCTAGAGATGAAATCACTGAGATACTCTGATTGATAGCAGGGTGAAGAACAGAGCTTCAAGTTTCTTACTGACAAAAAGAACTCTGCATTTTTTGCAGTGTCCTCACATCCTTTTATCCCACGAAGGGGTCTACTTCCATTTTCTCTGGCCTTTAGAGTTGGACTTTCTGCTGTCACAACTACCTGGAAAGCTCTTTGCTTGACCTTGGCATCCTGACTTGGTGAGGTTTTTAGGGAAGGTAGTTTAGGGAGGAGAAAGTGAGCAGTCTCTCTCCAACTCTATTCTTATGCTAGAGTTAGGAGGAAGGAAAGAGAGAGAAATAGGCAATTTGGTGGGAAAGATGGGAGAGTTAGGGCAAGAACTACTTGTCTAAAAGAAACTATATGTGATCAGCGATTTTAATCCATGCTGAGTGGGAGTCTATTTCCTATGGATTCTTTTCCCACTGCCTGGCCCCATACATAGCCTCTGGACTCCCCTTTAATTTGTAAGGCCGGCTTTGGGGGTGCTCCCATCTCTCTCCTAATACCATCCTCCCTTACAGTGCTCCTGAGGATATTTTAGAGCAATGTATATTGTTTTCTCCCCACCCCCCAGCAGTCTTATTGCACATAATATACATTTTCAAAACTACACGAGTCATAAATGTATCGCTTGATGAACAGTCAGACACAGAACACACCTTTCTATTCAACACCCAGATGAAGACAGAATATTGCTAGCAACCAAGAAGCTTCCCTTGTGATTTCTTCCAGTCAATACTTGTCCCCTACCACCCCATAAGAGACCTGCTATCCTAACTTCTAATGCCATAGTTCAGATTGTCTGTTTTTAAACTACAAATATAGACTCATACTTTTGTGTCTCTGGTTTCTTTGGTTCAAGTTTATGTTTATGAGATTCATCTCTGTTGTTGCATTTATTTGTAGTTTGAACATTTTAATTGCGTAGCATTTTTATGAATACTCATCCTACTATTGCTAGATATTTGGTCATTTGAATTTTAGGATATTATGAGTAATACTGCTATAAACATTTTTGTACATGTCTGTAGGTTAACATATATACATGTATCTGCTGGTTATGTTTCCAGGAATAAAATTTCTGGATAATAGGGAATGTATATGTTCAATTTTAGTAGCAATTGCTAACAGTTTTCAATGTGCTTGTACTAATATACATTCCCACCAGTGGTGGCATATGAGAGCTCTAGCTGCTTCACATTGTCCCCAATACTTGCCAATGTTTGCCTTTTTCATTTTAACCATTCTTGTGGGGGTAGAGTGGTATCTGATTGTGGTGTTTTAATTCTGCATTTTCCTGATGACTGATGAAGTCAAGCACATTTTCATCTACTTGTTAACTAACTTGGATATCCTCTTTTGTGAAGCACCTGTTCAAGTCTTTTGCCCATTGTTTTATTGGATTGTCTGCCTTTTACTTATTGGTTATAGGAGTTCTTTATATATTTTTGGGCAAGTTCTTTTTTAAAAAATCCTCTTCATAATATCTTTTAACATACAGAAGTTCTTTATCAATTTTTTCCTTTATGGCTAGTGTATTTCGTGGTTTGTTTAAGAGATCTTTGTCTACCCTAATGTACTAAAAATAGTCTCATGTTTTGTTCTGAAAGTTTTATGGTGTTGCCTTTAGCATTTAGATCCACAGTTCATCTGAAACTCTTGTTTGTGTACGGTGTGTAGTAGAGGTCAGGACTAATTTTTTCCCCATATAGATATCTAAGCGAATCAGCACCCATTATTGAAAAGGTCATCTTTTTCCCGCTGCACTGTGTATCCACTTGTGTCGTAGACCAGATGACTGCCATCTTTCTGTGTTTCTGGATAGTCTTCTGTGCTGTTGGTCATTTTGTGTTCATCCAATACCTCACTGAAAAGTTCTTTGTTGCTATTCTTCAAGACTACTTTTTGCTTTACATGCATCTATATATATTTTAGAATCACTTGTCACCTTCCAAAGGAAAACCTGCTGGAATTTTAAATGAGATTACACACAACTGTAGATCAATTTGGAATTTGACATCTTTCCAGCATTGAGTCTTCTAATTCATAAACATGGTCTATTCCTCCATTATTTGCATCTTCTTTCATTTATTTCAATAATGTGTTGTAGTTTTCAGTGTAGACATCTTCTATTTGTTTATTTTATTATTGTATTGATCAGTTGTCCTAGGAATTTATCCATTGAAAACTTTGTTGATTGAAGCCATGTATCTTTTTTTTTTTTTTTGGAAACATTGTTTTTTCTTCAGAACTTTTCTTCTGAAGTAATTTTAGAGTTACAAGAAGAATTGTGAAGATAGTACAGAGTTCCTATATATTTTTCACTTGGCTTCCCCTAATGTTAACACCTTACACAACTGTGGTACATTTCTGTAAACTAAAAAACTAGCATTGGTACAATAAATATTATTAACTAAACTGCAGGCTTTATTTGCATCCCCACAAGTGTTTCCATTAACTTTTTTTCCCCCCTCATTCTGGAGCCAATCCAAGATACCACACTACATTTAGTTGTGATGTGTCCTTAGTCTCCTCCAGTCTGATAGTTTCTCGATATTTCCTTTTTTCTTCATGGCCTTGTCACTTTGTTGATTCAGTGTTTTGTAGTGTCCCTCAGTTTGGCTTTGTCTGTTACATTCTCATGATAAGACTGAGGTTATGGACTGGGGAAGGGTGCCTCAGAGATGAGACTCCTTCTCATTACCTCATATCAAGGGTTATATGATATCAATATGACATGGTACTGGTGATATTAACTTTGATCCCTTAGTTAAGATGCTGCCTGTCAGGTTTCTCCCTTAGAAAGTGATGATTTTTCCCTTTCTATATTCTGTTCATCAGAAGACAGCTGCTAAGTCCAGCCCTCACTCAAGTGAGGGAAAGTAAGCTCTGCTCCCGGGAGAGAGAAGTAGCAAAAATTTTGTGAACATTTTAAAACTTTCACTGTAATCAATAAATATTGGTGGAAGATACTTTAAGCTCTGCAAATACCCTGTTTTTCAAAGTTCATCCACTAATCTTAGTATACATCAGTGGAGATTGCCCACAGCAGCTAGCTATTGCTATGGTACTCTGATAGTGATTTTCTACTTCTCTTATTCCTTCCACTTTTAAAAAAGCTGGAGTTTTTCTATTAAAAAATTGTCTCTTCTGGCCAGGTGTGGCGGCTCACGCCTGTAATCCCAGCACTTCGATCATGAGGTCAGGAGATTGAGACCACCCCATCTCTATAAAATACAAAAAAAAAAAAAAAAAAAAGTGGGGTGGTGGACATGTTGTGGTCCATATTGGAGGTGAGGAGGAAACTGTCTTTTCTCCCTCATTTATTCACTCATTCATTCATTTAAATCAGTATGGATTCGTGAATATTTACTCTTTGGGTTATAATCTCATACTACTAATTGTTTATTTTGTTGCTCAAATTTTTTGAGCTGTGGCCATTGGGAACCCTTTCAGGTTGGCTCCTGTGCCTTCTTGACTGATAATCTCTCTTTCTGTACTTTCTTATTTTCTGGTACTATTGGGTGCTTCAGACCTGAGACTAAGAACCAGTCATTTCCTTTTATAGGGAAATGGTATTTAGAAGCCAAGATCTGCTGTTAATTGTGCTCATTGCTACTGGGATGTCCACTGGTTCTTCTCAGTGGACAAAGCTAGTAAATGTTTATATTTATTATAAATATATAATTAAATGTTATATAGAATTATATTATTATAAAATACTTAAAAGTACACACACATATACACACCTATATGTAATATTCCACATCTAAATTTATTGCTGAATCCATTTATATATGCTTGTATGAAACATGGGTATCTATTGATATATCTCTGACTCAAATCCAGCACCGCAGGGCTCATTTTAACCCCTTCCACCTTTGCTTGTTTCTTTTTTCTCTGATAGTGAAAAACCTCGTTCTCATTATGTACCATATATTTATTGTTCAATCCTAGTTATATATGTAGTTTTAGACTTGCTAACCTGTGCTCCTGTGAGAAGCAAATTTATCAACTAGAGTGCTATGTTATTGCACAGTTCTTTATGTCTTTAGCCTGTCAGTATCTGGACAAAACATTGTTTTCCAGAGGGATTTAGATCAGCTCTGTTCTTCTCTCTCCCCTTCAGTGAGGTTATGCCATACATTTGTAATCTGGTTAATTCATTTGTCACTCATGTAAACTTTAATCAGGATAAATCTTCCATTATCTGAGAGGAGCAGATTATGAATCAAATAAGATACTTTAAAAGGGGGGGTTAGGCCAGGTCAGAACTCCCCTCTCCTTTTCCCAAGATTCTAACCATTTGGAATAAGCACATGATGCCAAGTGGGAATCAGATCATAATTTACCCTTGTTATTGATTGCAGAATACATCAGGGCATGCTCCTCTCCAATGGAACTTAACACTTCTGAGGCAGAGGTAGACAGCAGCAGATCTGACTTGCAGTGGGGTAGAGTAAGCAGAAGGTGAGGGAGAACATACACTCTGTTTAGAGAATGTGGGCGACTGGGGTGAGAGGGACAGTGCAGAGGAGATCAGCTTAAATTTTGAAGGGCCTGAGGGTTACAAGGACCAGGCGGATATCTGGCTCTTTGGGATGTGGGTGGATGTGATGGGCAGAAACTGCAGTATTCATTTCAATACTATTGCCATCAGGAGAGGAGTGGGGCTCTCTTCCCTTAAATGGAAACCTGAGTGGGAAGTGTTCCCTCTCTAACAGTTGCTTTACCTGATCCACAGACTTTAGGCTTGCTATATCTTTCACTGAAAAGCAAGACACTGCAGCTTTCCTGACAAAAACAAAGGAGTGCTAATTTAAAAAAAAAATAGGATTTTGACTTTTATGATATAAATAATTAAACACTTATAATCCAACTGTCCAAAAAAATAGCTGTTAACATTTTTGAGTGTTGTTTTTCTTTTTAAACCATCTATTAATCATTTCAAAGAACCAGCTTTTGGTTTTATTGATTTTTCTCTATTTGTCAGCTTTTATTAATTTTCATTTTTAATATCATTCTACTTTGGGTGTAATTTTTCTGTTCTTTGTCTAGTTTCTTAAGGTGGAAGCTTAAATCTTTGATTTTAGACCTTTCTTTTTTCCTGCATATGTATTTAAAGTGATAAATGTCCCTCTAAGCACTGCTTTAGCTGTATTCTATAGATTTTGACATGTCCATTTTTTTAGTTCCATTCAGTTCAAACTATTTTTTAGTTTCCTTGGTATTTTTTTAAATTATACTTTAAGTTCTGGGATACATGTGCAGAACGTGCAGGTTTGTTATATAGTTATACACATGCCATGGTGGTTTGCTGCACTCATCAACTCATCATCTACATTAGGTATTTCTCCTAATGTCATCCCTCCCCTAGCCCCCAACAGGCCCCAGTGTGTGATGTTCCCTTCTCTGTGTCTGTGTTCTCATTGTTCACCTCCCACTTGTAAGTGAGAACACGTGGTGGTTGTTTTTCTGTTCCTGTTAGTTTGCTGAGAATGATGGTTTCCAGCTTCATTCATGTCCCTGCAAAGGACATGAACTCATCCTTTTTTGTGGCTGCATAGTATTCCATGGTGTATATGTGCCACATTTTCTTTATCCAATCTATCATTGTTGGGCATTTAAGTTGGTTCCAAGTTTTTGCTATTGTGAACAGTGCTGCAATAAACATACATGTGTATGTGTCTTTATAGCAGAATGATTTATAATCCTTTGGGTATATACCCAGTAATGGATGACTGGGTCAAATTGTATTTCTGATTCTAGATCCTTGAGGAATCACCATACTGTCTTCCAGAATGGTTAAACTAATTTACACACCCACAAACAGTGTAAAAGCATTCCTATGTCTCCACATCCTCTCCAGAATCTGTTGTTTCCTTTTTAATGATCACTCTTCTAACTGGTGTGAGATGATGGTATCTCATTGTGGTTTTGATTTGCATTTCTCTAACGACCAGTGATGATTATCTTTTTTTCATATGTTTGTTGACTGCATAAATGGCTTCTTCTGAGAAGTTTCTGTTCATATCCTTTGCCCACTTTTCTAGTAAATTTGTTCAAGTTCCTTGTAGATTCTGGATATTAGCCTTTCGTCAGATGATAGATTGCAAAAATTTTCTCCCACTCTATAGGTTGCCTGTTCACTCTGATGGTAGTTTCTTTTGCTGTGCAGAAGCTCTTTAGTTTGATTAGATCCCATTTTTCAATTTTGGCTTTTGTTGCCATTGCTTTTGGTGTTTTAGTCATGAAGTCTTTGTCCATGCCTATGTCCTGAATGGTATTGTCTAGGTTTTCTTCTAGGGTTTTTATGGTTTTAGGTCTTATGTTTAAGTCTTTAATCCAGCTTGAGTTAATTTTTTTTTATAAGGTGTAAGGACAGGGTCCAGTTTCTGTTTTCTGCATATGGTTAGCCAGTTTTCCCAACACCATTTATTAGATAGGGCATCCTTTCCCCATTGTTTGTTTTTGTCAGGTTTGTAGATGTGTGGCATTATTTCTGAGGCCTCTGTTCTGTTCCATTGGTCTATATATTTGTTTTGGTACCAGCACCATGCTGCTGTGGTTATTGGAGCCTTGTACTATAGTTTGAAGTCAGGTAGCATGATGCCTCCAGCTTTGTTCTTTTTGCTTAAGATTGTCTTGGATATACAGGCTTTTTTTTGGTTCCATATGAAATTTAAAGTAGTTTTTTCTAATTCTGTGAAGAAAGTCAATGATAGCTTGATGGGGATAGCATTGAATCTATAAATTACTTTGTGCAGTATGGCAATTTTCACACTATGGATTCTTCCTATCCATAAGCATGGAATGTTTTTCCATTTGTGTTCTCTCTTATTTCATTGAGCAGTGGTTTGTTTCTTTGTAGTTTTCCTTGAAGTAGTCCTTCACATCCCTTATAAGTTGGGTTCCTAAGTATTTTATTCTCTTCATAGCAATTGTGAATGGGAGTTCACTCATGATTTGGCTGTTTGTCTATTATTGGTGTACAGGAATGCTTGTGACCTTTGCACATTGATTTTGTATCCTGAGACTTTGCTGAAGTTGCTTATCAGCTTAAGGAGATTTTGGGCTGAGACAATGGGGTTCCAATCCAGCAGCACATCAAATGCTTATCCACCATGATCAAGTCAGCTTCAACCCTGGAAGGCAAGGCTGGTTCAACATATGCAAATCAATAAATGTAATCCATCACATAAACAGAACCAATGACAAAAACCACATGATTATCTTAATAGATACAGAAAAGGCCTTTGATAAAATTCAACACCCCTTCATGCTAAAAACTCTCAATAAACTAGGTATTGATGGAACGTATCTTAAAATAATAGCTATTTATGACAAACCCACAGCCAATATCATACTGAATGGGCTGGAAAGCATTCCCTTTGAAAATCAGCATGAAACAAGGATGCCCTCTCTTGCCACTCCTATTCAACATAGTATTGGAAGTTCTGGCCAGAACAAACAGGCAAGAGAAAGAAATAAAGCGTATTCAAATAGGAAGAGAGGAAGTCAAATTGTCTCTGTTTGCAGATGACATGATTTTATATTTGGTATTTCTTTTTCTACCTGTATTTGTTTAATTTCCAAATATTTGAGGAGTTTTCAGATCTTTTCTCTGATTTCTTTTTAACCTAATTTCATTGTGGTCAGAAAAACATATTTTGCATGATTTAAATTCCTTTAAACTTACTGAAATTTATTTTGTGGTCCAGATGATCTATCTGGATCCATGAACACTTGGAAACAATGTATATTTTGTTTTTGTTAGGTGATGTGTCTATAAATGTCAATTAGGTCAAATTGATTCAAAGTGCTGTTTATATCTTCCAGATCCTTAGAATTTTTTTTCTATTTTAATTGAGAGAAGAGTGTTGATACCACTAATGATAGTTCTAGTTTTATCTGTTTTTCCTTTGGTCTGTTAGATTTTGCTTCATGTATTTCAAGATTTCTTACTGGGTACATATATATTTAAGATGATATCTTCTCAAAATGCCTCCTTTATCTTTATAAAATACCCCTTTATATACCTATACCTGGTAATGTTCCTTCATCTAAAGTTTCTTTGGTCTGAGATTAAGATAATCATTTCAGCTTTCCTTTGGTTAGAGTTTGCATAGTTTATCTTTTTTTTGTACTTTCAATTTGCCTGTGTTTCTATATTAAAATTGGATTTCTTGTAGACAGCAAATCATCGATCTTGCAGTTTCCCCTGTGTGGCAGTCTCTGAGTTTTAACTGAAGTGTTTAGACTACTTACATGTAATATAATTATCAATATGGTTATGTTTAAATCTGCCATCTTACTAGTTATTTTCTAGTTGTCTGATCTGTTATTTTTTCCTTATTTCCTGCTTTCTTGTGGATTATTTTTCATATTCTGATTTTACCACCAATGGCCTATTAGCTAAATATCTTTGTTTTATTTTATATTTTAGTGGTTGCTCTTAGATTTACAAATTTGTGTATGATATAAGAAATTTGCTCTGTATACTTCAATTCCCTCCCTTTTTCTATTGTGGTGGTGTATTTTACTTCTACATATATTATAAATCCCACAATATGTTGTATTATTTTTGCTTTAAAAAGTTGAATAATTTTTAAATACTTTTTTTAAAATGGGAGAAATGACTTTATACTTACCCATATATTTACCCTTTCTGGAGCTCTTCATTCCTTTGGGTTAGGTTAAAATTTCCATATGAAAATTAATTCTCCAATTTCCATATTTCATATATTTTCTGTCTGAAGAATCTTCTACAACTTTTCTTGTACTTCAGGTCTACTGTAGACAAAATAATGGAGCTTATGTTTATCAGAAAAAGTCATTATTTTGCCTTCATTTTTGAATAGGTTCAAATACAATTTTAAGTTTACAGGTTTTTATTTTTTATTTTTAAAAAATCACCTTAAAGCTGTCATTCTGGCTTGTATTACTTATGACTGGAAGTTTACAGTCATTCTTATCTTGTCTGTAGGTAATGTTTCCCTCCCCCATCCTCCACTGATTTTAATATTAGTATCTTTTAAGCAATTTTATTGTATACTTTGGTGTGGTTTTCTTTATGTTTATATTGCTTGGGATGAATTGAGCTTTTGGAATCTGTAGGTTTACAGTTTTTGTCAAATTTAGAAAAATTTTGACCATTGTTCTTCAAATACGTATTTTTTGCTCTTATCCTCCTACCTCCAAGACTATAATTATATACTGTTCAATGTTGTCCGACAAATCACTGGGACTCTGGTAATTTTTGTAAAAAAAAAAAAAAAATCCCTTATTTCCCTTCTCTCTGCTTCAGTTTAGGTAGTTTGTATTGCTAAATCTTCCAGTTCTTTGATCTTTTAAATATAGTGCCTGATGTACTTTTAATAGTGGATGGTTAATTTTATGTGTCAACTTGACTGGGCCATGGTGCCTACATATTTGGTTAAACATTATTCTGGATGTTCTGTGAGGGTTTTTTTTGGTTTATTTTATTTTTGTGGATAAGATTAATGCTTAAACTGGTGGATTTAGGAAAGCAGATTGACCTCCATAATGTGAGTGGGCCTTATCCAATCAGTTGAAGGCCTCAATAGAAAAAAGGCTGACTTCCCTTGACCCAGAATTCCTGAGAAGAAATTCTGCCAGCAGAGAGCTTTTGGAGTTAAACTGAAACATCATCTCTTCCCTGGATCTTCAGTCTGCTGGCCCACCCTGTAGATTTTGGACTTGACAGCCTCCACAATTGCATGAATCAATTCCTGGAAATCTCTCTATGTATATTCACATCCTGTTAATACTGTTTCTCTGGAGAACACTGACTAATACAATTATATTCAGTAAATTTTTCATTTTTGCTTATTTTATACCTCTAAAATTCCATTTGGTTCTTTTTTCATGACTTTTATATCAGTACATTCTATGTTCATGTTATGTTTTATTCCTGAACACATTTATAATAGATGTTTTAAAACACTTGTCTGCTATTTCCATCATTTCTGGATCTGTTTCATTTGACTGCTCTTTCTTCAGTTACAGGTCACATTTTTCTGCTTCTCTGTATGTCTATTAGTTTTTTTTAAACTTTTATTTAAAGTTCTGGAGTAAATATGCAAGTTTATTATATATATTGTGTGTCACAGGGGTTTGGTGAACAGATTATTTTGTCACCCAGGTAATAAACATAGTACTTGATAGGTAGTTTTGTGATCCTTACCCTTCTCTCCTCCACTTTCAAGTAGACCCCAGTGTTTTGATCTCTTCTTTGTGTCCTTATGTACTTGATGTTTAGCACTACTTATAAGTGAGAATATGTACTATTTGATTTTCTGTTCCTGTGTTAGTTCACTTAGGATAATGGCCTCCAGCTCCATCTATGTTGCTGCAAAGAACATGAGCTCATTCTTTTTTATGGCTGCATAGTATTCCATGTTGTATATGTACCACACTTTCTTTATCTCATCTACTGTTGATAAGCATTTAGGTTGATTCTATATGTTGCTATTGTGACTAGTGCTGCAGTGAACATATGCATGCATTGTATATATGGTAGAATGGTTTATATTCTTTTGGATATATACCCAATAATGAGATTGCTGGGTCAAATGGTAATTCTGTTTTAAGTTCTTTTAGAAATTGCCAGTCTGCTTTCCACAATGTTGAACTAATGTACATTTCCACCAGCACTGTGTTGAGAGTTCCCTTTCCTCCACAACCTAGCCAGCATCTGTTATTTTTCGACTTTTTACTACTAGCCATTCTGACTGGTGTGAGATGGTATTGTGTCTGGAATTGGTGGGTTCTTGGTCTCACTGACTTCAAGAATGAAGCCGAGGACCCTTGCGGTGAGTGTTACAGCTCTTTAGGTGGTGCGTCTGGAGTTGTTCATTCCTTCTGATGTTTGGATGTGTTCTGAGTTTCTTCCTTCTGGTGGGTTTGTGGTCTCGCTGGCTCAGGAGTGAAGCTGCAGACCTTCATGGTGAGTATTACAGCTCTTAAGGCGGCGCGTCTGGAGTTGTTCATTCCTCCCGGTGGGCTCGTGGTCTCGCTGGCTTCAGGAGTGAAGCTGCAGACCTTCGCGGTGAATGTTACAGCTCATAAAAGCAGTGTGGACCCAAAGAGTGAGCAGTAGCAACATTTATTGCAAAGTTCGAAAGAACAAAGCTTCCACAGTGTGGAAGGGGACCTGAGTGGGTTGCCACTGCTGGCTCGGGCAGCCTGCTTTTATTCTCTTATCTGGCCCCACCCACGTCCTGCTGATTGGTAGAGCCGAGTGGTCTGTTCTGAGAGGGCACTGATTGGTGCATTTACAATCCCCGAGCTAGACATAAAGGTTCTCCACGTCCCCATCAGATCAGTTAGATACAGAATATGGACACAAAGGTTCTCCAAGGCCCCACCAGAGCAGCTAGATACAGAGTGTCGATTGGTGCATTCACAAACCCTGAGCTAGACACAGGGTGCTGATTGGTGTGTTTACAAACCTTGAGCTAGATACAGAGTGCCGATTGGTGTATTTACAATCCCTGAGCTAGACATAAAGGTTCTCCAAGGCCCCACCAGACTCAGGAGCCCAGCTGGCTTCACCCAGTGGATCCCACACTGAGGCTGCAGGTGGAGCTGCCTGCCAGTCCCGTGCCATGCACTTGCACTCCTCAGCCCATGGGTGATCGATGGCAATGGGCGCCGTGGAGCAGGGGGTGGGGCTCGTCAGGGAGGCTCGGGCTGCACAGGAGCCCATGGAGGCGGGGGAAGGCTCAGGCATGGCAGCCTGCAGTCCCGAGGCCTGCCCTGCCCGGCGAGAAATCGAGTGCAGCGCCGGTGGGCTGGCACTGCTGGGGGACCCAGTACACCCTCCGCAGCCGCTGGCCTGGGTGCTAAGTCCCTGATTGCCCAGGAATGAAAAGCTCGGAGGGCTGGCTGGCTGCTCCGAGTGCAGGGCCCGCCAAGCCCACGCCCACCCGGAACTCCAGCTGGCCCACAAGCGCCTCACGCAGCCCCTGTTCCCGCTCGTGCCTCTCCCTCCACACCTCCCTGCAAGCTGAGGGAGCTGGCTCCTGCCTTGGCCAGCCCAGAAAGGGGCTCCCACAGTGCAGCGGTGGGCTGAAGGGCTCCTCAAGTGCCGCCAAAGTGGGATCCCAGGCAGAGGAGGTGCCGAGAGTGAGCGAGGGCTGTGAGGACTGTCAGCACGCTGTCACCTCTCAGTATCTCATTGTAGTTTTGAGTTGCATTTTTTAATGATTAGTGATGTTGAGATTTTTTTTCATATGCTTGTTGGCCGCATGTATGTCTTCTTTTGAAAAGTGTCTGTTTATGCCCTTTGCTTACCTTTTAACAGAGTTGTTTTTTTCTTGTAAATTTGTTCAAGTTCCTTACAGATGCTGTATGTTAGACTTTTGTTAGATGCATAGTGTGAAAATATTTTTTACCATTCCCTAGGTTTTCTGTTTACTCTGTTGATAGTTTTTTTTACTGTGCAGAAGCTCTTTAGTTTAATTGGTCCCATTTCTCAATTTTTATTCTTGTTGAAATTGTTTTTCACATCTTCATCATGAAATCTTTGCCAAGGCCTATGTCCAGAATGATATTTTCTAGGTTATATTCCAGGGTTTTTTTTCCTATAATTTTAGGTTTTACATTTAATTATTTAATCCATCTTGAGTTGATTTTTGCATATAGTGTAAGGAAAAGGTCCAGTTTCAGCCTTCTGCATATGACTAGCCAGTTATCCAGCACTGTTTATTGAATAGAGAGCCCTTTCTCTATTGCTTGTTTTTGCTGACTTCGTCAAAGATTGGATGGTTGTATGTTTGTGGCATTATTTCTGGGCTCCCTATTCTGTTCCATTGGTCTATGTGTATGTTTTGGTAGTAGTACCATGCTGTTTTGGTTACTGTAACTTTGTAGTATAATTTGAAGTTGTATAGTGTGATGCCTCTAGCTTTTTTTTTTTTTTTTTGCTTAGGATTGTCTTGGCTATTTGGATTGTTGTGGGTTCCATATGCCTTCTAGAATAGTTTTTTTTTCTAATTCTGCAAAGAATGTCATTAGTAGTTTGATAGGAATAACATTGAATCTTTAAATTGCTTTGGGCAGTATGACCATTTTAATAATATTGATTCTTCCTATCCATGAGCATGGAGTGTTTTTCCATTTGTTTGTGTCATCTCTGATTTCTTTGAGCAGTGTTTTGTAATTCTTGCTGTAGTTTTCTTTCACCTCCTTGGTGAACTATATTCCTGAGTATTTCATTTTTTTTGTGGCTATTGTGAATGAGATTGTATTTTTTTGTTGTTGTTTGTTTTTCTGAGACGGAGTCTCACTCTGTCATCCAGGCTGAAGTGCAGTGGCATGATCATGGCTCACTGCAAGCTCCGCCTCCTGGGTTCACACCATTCTCCTGCCTCAGCCTCCCGAGTAGCTGGGACTACAGGTGCCCACCACCATGCTCAGCTAATTTTTTGTATTTTTAGTAGAGACGAGGTTTCACCGTGTTAGCCAGGATGGTCTTGATCTCCTGACCTTGTGATCCATCTGCCACAGCCTCCCAAAGTGCTGGAATTATAGGCATGAGCCACCGTGCCTGGTGGAGATTTTATTTTTTGATTTGGCTCTCAGCTTGAACATTATTTGTATATAGGAATGCTATTGACTTTTGCACAATGATTTTGTATTATATCTTGAAACTTTGCTGAAGTTGTTTACCAGATCAAGGAGCTTTTGGGCAGAGACTATGGAGTTTCTAGGCACAGAATCATATTGTCTACAAACAGGGATCGTTTACTTCCTCTCTTCTTATTTGGAAGCTTTTCATTTCTTTGCCTTGCTCAATTGCTCTGACCAGGGCTCCTAGTACTATGTTGAATAAGAGTGATGAGAGAAGGCATTCTTGTCTTTTGTGGTTTTCAAGGGAAATGCTTCCAGCTTTTTCCCATCCAGTATGATGTTGGCTATGTGTTTGTCATAGATGGCTCTTATTATTTTGAAGTATATTTCTTTAGTGCCTCATTTGTTGAGGGTTTTTTTTTTTTTAACATGAAGTGATAGTGAATTTCATTGAAAGCCTTTTCTGCATCTGTGGAGATGGTCATGTGGTTTTTTAGTTCAGTTTGTGTGATGTCACATTTATTGATTTGTGTATGTTGAGCCAACCTTGCATCCCAGGGATGAAGCCTATGTGATCATGGTGGATTAGCTTTTTGATTTGCTAGTGGACTCAGTTTGCCAGTATTTTGCTGAGTATTTTTGCAGATGCTCATTAAGGATATTGACCTGAAGCTTCCTTTCTTTTTGTTATATCTCTGCCAGGTTTTGGTATCAAGATGATCCTGGCCTCACAGAATGAGTTAGGGAGGTATCTCTCCTCCTCAATTTTTTAGAATAGTTTCAGTGGAAGTGATACCAGCTCTTCTGAAACATCTGGTAGAATTCGGCTGTTCCTGAGGTTTTTTTTGATTGGCAGGTTTCTTATTACTGATTCAATTTTGGAACACATTACTGGTCTGTTTAGAGAGTCAATTTCTTTCTGGTTCAGTCTTGGGGGGTTATATGTGTCCACGAATTTTTTCATTTCTTCGAAGTTTTCTAGCTTGTGTGTATAGAGGTGTTCATAATAGTCTCTGAGGGTTTTTTGTATTTCTGTAGGGTCAGTGTTAATGTCCTCTTTGCCATTTCTGATTGCATGTATTTGAATCTTTTCTTTTTTTCTTTATTAGTCTAGTTAGTGGTCTATATGTCTTAGGAATTTTTTTAAAAAAAACTCCTAAATTCGTTGATGTTTTGTATGGTTTTTCACATCTCAATTTCATTCAGTTTGGCTCTGATTTTGGTTTTCTCGTGTATTCTGCTAGCTTTGGGGTTGGTTTGCTCTTGTTTCTCCAGTTCCTCTAGTTGTAATATTAGGTTGTTAATTTGACGTCTTTTTTTACTATGTGGGTGGTCAGTACTATTCCCTCTTAATACTACCTTAGCTGTGTCCCAGAGTTTCTGATATGTTGTATTTTTGTTCTCATAAGTTTAAATAATTTATTGATTTCTGCCTTAATTTTATTATTTACCCAAAAGTCATTCAGGAGCAGGTTGTTTAATATCCATATAATTATATAATTTTAAGCAACTTTCCTAGTATTGATTTCTGTTTTTATTGCACTGTGGTATGAGGGTGGTTGGTATGATTTGTTGTTTTGAATTTACTGAGGATTGTTTTATGTCTGATTATGTGGCTGATTTTACAGTATTTGCCATGTGCAAATGAGAAGAATGTGTATTCTGTTGTTCTTAGGTGAAGCATTCTACAGATATATATTAAGTTAATTTGGTCATGTGTCTAGTTCAGGTCCTGAATATCTTTGTTAGTTTTCTGCCTTGATAATATGTCTAATACTGTCAGTGGGGTGTAGAAGTCTCCCACTATTATTGTGGGGTTATCTAAGTCTCTTTGTAGATCTCAAAGGACTTGCTTTATGAATCTAGGTGCTTCTGCATTGGGTGCATATGTATTTAGGATAGTTAGGTCTTCTTGTTGAATCAAGCCATTTATCATTATGTAATGTCCCCCCCCCCCTTTTTTTTAAATCTTTGTTTAAAGTCTGAAATTAGAATAGTAATCCCTGCTTTTTGCTGTTGTCTGTTTGCTTGGTAGATTTTTCTTCACCCCTTCAGCCTGTGGGTGTTATTGCTCATGAGATGGGTCTTTTGATGACAGTATACCTTTGGGTCTTGCTTCTTTATCCAACTTGTCACTCTGTGCCTTTTAATTGGAGGCATTTAGCCCATTTACCAAAATTAATATATGTGTGAATTTGTTCCTGTCATCATGCTGTCTATTAGTTTTTGACTGCATGCTAGACATTTTGAATTTTACATTATTTAATGATGGGTTTTTATTGTTATTGTTGGTATTAGTTGGCTAGAATTGCCATAAAAAGTATCACAGACTGGATACCTTAAACAGTGGTAATTAATTTTTTCACACTTCTGGAGGCTGGAAGTCTTAAGTTGTTGGCAGGTTTGGTTTTTCCTGAAGCCTCTCTTCTCGGCTTACAAATAGCTACCTTCTTACTGAGTTCTTACATGGCCTCTTCTCTGTGTGTTCATTTCCCTGGTATATTTTTCTTATAAGTACACTAGTCATAATGGATTAGGGTCCTGCCCTTATGACCTCATTTAATTGTAATTATCTCTTTAAAGGCCCTGTTTCCAAATACAGTCACATTGGGGTTTAGAAATTCAACATATAATTTTTTTGGAAAAAATTCAGTCCATAATATTGTTGTTTTAGTTCCCTTTAATGAGTGCCAGGCTTTGTTCTGAAAGGTAATTTTGTTGCTTGGGGACCAGCTTAATCTTTTGAGGATTGTTTTTAATTTCGTTAGGGCAATTTTACAGTAGCCTGTACTCTAAATCTGGTTTAGCCCCACTGTTATGGCATGGCCCTTCTAGACGCTCTACTGAATATTGCAGTGATCAATAATGAGTCTACTCTGGCTGGTCAGAGCTTAAATTTCTCTTAGTGCTTTTAGTTCTCGGAAGTGTTCAGCTTATAGATCCTGGTCATAATTTTCCTGGCTTTGTGGAGTTTCACCATATTAATGTACTGCTTAGAACTTGGCAACAGACTATAGGGGACCCTTGAGTTATCTGAAGCTCTCTGCATACGTCTCATCTGTCTGGAATTCTGCCCCCACAAAGTTGAGCTGTCTCAGCCTACTCAAATTCAGGTTGCTGTATCCTCAGTCCAGCAAGATTTCCAAGCCCTGCTTGGCATTCTCCTCCCTGTCTATGGTCTGTAAAGTGTCTCCATCAAATTGCTAGGGCAATAATAGGGCTCACCTAATTTCCATTTTTTTCGTAGGTCACAGTCCTGTATTGAATATCTGGAAACCATTGGTTGTATGTCCCACTTTCTAGTTGCTTACAGTGAGAGGCCATATCCATTATTGTTGCATATTAAGATCTGTACTGTCTAGACTTTTGATCTGCTTTAAAAAAACTTTGTTTCAAAAGTATTTCCCTCATCATTAAAAACTATTTAGGAACATCATTTTTAATAGTCGCCTCTTATTCTATTGTATAAGCCTGTATATTTTGACTGAAGAGCAAGGAAGGCCAGGAGTGGGTTCAGGTGTGTGCTGGAACTTGGCCTCGGTCTTCAGATTGGCAGATGGAGGGGGAGAAGGAGGCACTGAGCGGGGGTAAGTAGGACATTGGAATTCTGGGGCTCTATAAGGACAAAGGGGGTGTCCTCTAGGATAAGAGCACTTTCATTCATTCTCTCAAATCATGTCCTGATTTTGCATTTTGTCAAATAATTACTTATACTTGTGAATAGGTATCCTGACATCCAAGCTGCTGGATATAAGTGGGAAAAGTGTGGCTGCTGGAGGTCAGACATACTTAGCTTGAGGTTCAGCTTTTTCACTCAATAGTTATGCAGTGTTAGGAAGGTCATGCTACACCTTCACAGCTTCTTTTTGCTCAAGTGTAAGGTAGGGAATGAGCATAATTTGCTCACATGGTGATCTGCAAGTTGAACTGAGATAGTATCTTCAAGTGCACTGGGTATAGTGTCTGTGTCATGATAGGTTCTCTCTAGTTGGCTGTACGGTTTATTTATAAAATCAGATGTAAAACACCGGGCTGGGGGCCTCTAGGCCCCCAGGAGTCCCCTAGCCTGATCAATTAATTAACTAGGCTAGAGATTACCAAACAGGGTCCAGAAAGAATGGAACAAAAAACAAGTACATTTTGATGGAGCTAGACTCTGGAAAATCTGGAGTGTGGAAGATCAGGAGCAATTAATGCAAATAGGAGGAGGACGAAGCTGGGCCCCATGTAGCATGCAGGGGCATGAGAGTAGCGCAGGGAGAAGGCATGGATGGGGATAGAGTAGAGAGGCACAGAGCACTGTACTGCCTGATTCCCCAGTTGACTCTCTGTGTCATTTCCTTGTCTCTGCTCACAGACCAGAAAAGGAAACCAGGCAGATGATCTCCATCAAGGTTATCATCAAATTCATGGTTGTGAAAGTCTGGTGAATCTGCCAGATAAGGCTTATCTTTATCTGACAGTGATCATGCCACTGTATTCAGTCCCTCACACATAGCATGGCTGGTCAGCTGTCCAGCCTTCCCAGAGGGCTGCCAGTAGCTGCAACCAGGACAGGCTGTTATGCTAATGAGGATCACCACTGAATAATCTGCGTTCAAGTTATAGCCACTTAGGTGCTGGACCTTTACAAAAGAATTTTTTTTTTTTCACTCAGCGTGGACAGGCCAGGCTAATAGTTTTTATGAATTAACAAAAATCAAAAGCCCAGAGAGGCTTCAAGAGCAAAATATTAAAAAGCACTATGGCAATAATTTATCCTAATCATCTTTGGACAGGTTCCTCGTCCAGGCAGAACCAAGCAGTGCTAAGGGAAGGCTCAATGGTGTTCCTGTCTGTTTAGAAGTGCAATCCTGTCAGTGCTGCCATGCACACTGCACATTTGTGCACTGCACAACCCGTTCAACTGTGCATGGTAGCCCTGAACTAGGAACTCGTTTGTCAAGATTGGTGCTTGGGACATTCGAGAAGTTGCAAAGTTGGTCTTTATCAGACTTTCATTTCAATTCCCTTCTCTTTTATTTTCCTCTCCTTTTCTTCCTTTTCTTTTTAAATAGCCAACATGTAAAGTGTGTATCTTGTACTAATCCCTGTGCTAAATACTTTATGCATTATTTCATTTGATCCTCACAGGCATCCTGTGATATAAGTGATACTCTCTCACCATGTTACAGACTGGGAGTTCAGGGGCTGCTTGAGCTTAGAGAGCTGATGAGTGGTTGAGGGTGAGCCACCATGCTCTGTGCTTCCCTACTCTATCCCTGTTCATGCCTTCTCCCAGCACCACTCTCACACTCCTGCTTGCTAGACAGGGCTCAGTTTCATCCTCCTCCTGTTTATATTAATTGCTCCTGATCTTCCGCACTCGGGATTTTACAGATTCTAGCTCAATCAAAATGTACTTGATGTGTTCAGGCCCAGCTCTATGGGCAGCCATTTCTGTCCCATTGTTCTTTTCTTCCCTTTGTTCTTTGTTTCATTCTTTTGGGACACTGCTTGGTAGTCTAGCCTGGTTAATTGATGCAAGCACAATCGGTAGGTGCTAGTGGGTTGAGACTACCCCTTTGAGTTTGGCTATGCATTTTCATCTAGACAGAGAGCACACGTTATTCTCAATGATTTCTGAGATTGTGGAAATTTCAGGTACCATAGTGGTTGCTGGGAGATCTTTAGATTGAGGAGCTGTTCAGCCTCCTATTCAAAGCACTTCAGCAATGAGGAAAAGAAAAATCACTGCACATATTATGAAATCTGGATTTCAGTCTTGGTTTTACTGTATTCTGCTTGTCAGAATTTCTAATTTACCACATTCTGCTTGTTAAAATTTCTGATTCCTGTTTTCTTCATCTTTAAAAAGTGAGGTGTTTGATATCTATGACCCACATGAGTATTTTAAAGCTAAATCTTTCTTGTGAGAGTGTGTGTAGAACTCATGTGTTCTAGGCATCCTCCATATGAGTCTCAGCTCCTGCACACCATTGCAACCATTATTTCCATTGCAGGAGGTGCGAGCAGGTGTTAGTGGTGAAGGGTAAATAATGCATGTTCATGTCATCTCATTTGTTTCTTGCTAATAAAAAAACTCCAGTTTCATCTTCTTGTTCTCCCTCTTCTTTACTTTATCTGGCCAGTTCTTTCTTGATCTGTTCGTCATTTCTGCTGTTCTAGTATCTCTGTGTCTTTTATTACCTCCTTCTGGAAAGCCTATTTCTCCATCCTTGTTGGTCCACCCTGATTCATCCCGTAAAACTCACCCTCTTTTCGGGTCACATTTTCTTTCTTGCCACTCACTCTGATTCTAGTTCTTATTGTACCAGTTAGTCATTTCCTGTTTGTTCCTACACCTGGCCTGACGCAGAGCAGGTATTTTATTGAATAGCTGAGGAAATGGGAAGGGAAGATAGTTAATCATTTAATTTGATAAATAAAACAATAGGGGTCAGAGAGATTACACAATGTGCTCAGTACCCACTGCCAGCTAGGAGAGACTTGTTAAAAGAGGGCACGCTTTCATGTTGCAAGAATGTCTTGAGATAGTCACAGGTGCGTGGCAGCATGGGAAGATTCTAAAGGTTTTTCCAGAATCTACTTGAGACATGGCCAAGTACTTGTTTGCTTGGTTGTTCCTTTATTTCCTAATTTATTCAATATTTATTGACCCCATGTGCCATATTATTGTATGTGCTAGAAATATGACTAGTGAACAAAACAAAAATCCATGTCTTCATGGAGTTTATATTCTAGTCAGAGACAACTAATAATAAATAAGTAAAGTCAGGGACAACTACTACTAATAAATTAATAATAAATCAATAATTTCTTTAATAAAGAGATCTGATAAGCCCGTTGGGGATTAGCATTATGAAGAGAAATAGATAGCATTAGGGACAGGTGGAGTAGGGGGAACTACATTACCTGGGATGATCAGGGAAACTTTCTTGGAGAAGCTGCATTTGAACAGAGACCTGAATGAAGTAAGGAAGCAGCTATTCATATATCCTCCCGGTTTTAAAAAAATGTTCTAGGTGGAAAGAAGAGTGAGGGCAAAGGCTCTGGGGTAGAAGCAGGCTTGAGAACAATAACCACTATATTTTCCCTAATCACAAGATGACTGCAGACCTTTCATTTTGTATTTTGTCCTTTTGCATCATAACTCTTACAAGATAAGCCAAATAATGTTACAAATCCTCCTGATTATAGATAGTGGGCATATTCCTGGAACTGTGGACGTGTCCATATGAATTTAATTTTTGTAATTGAATCTTATTTCAAGGCATACGAGGAGCTTGCCATTTTAAGAGCCCCCATGGTTAATCCTTTTATGGGGAGAATAACCAGCCTTAGAGGATGCTTCAGGGTCTTCTCTTTCTAAAACCTTATGGTTTTATGTCTCTAGAGAGGCTGAACTTTCATATATTTTCATGAAGGTGGAGATAACACAGAACTAAATACATGTAAATGGCAGCCAGCAGTCAGGCAGGTGAAATTTCACTGGAAGAGACTGAGTTTTTTATTCTTTCCTGAAATGTAAGGCTTATCAATCTTCTACCTTCCTTTCCAGCCTGTATTAATGTTACACAAAGGTGACAAATCTTGGCATAAAGAAAGTAGAAATGTCTGTTGACTAGGAAAGACCCATCAAGCAGCTGTTTCTAAATCTCTGTTTAAACGAATAAGGCAATATTTCTTCTCTTAATGTCAGTAACTCTCTGCCTTTCTTTATTTTTTTCTCTCCTCTCCTCTCCTCCTTTCCTTCCTTCCCTTCCTTCCTTCTTTCCTTCTTCCCTTCCTTCCTTCTTTCCCTTCCTCCTTTCCTACTTTCCCTTTCTCTTCCGCTTCCCCTTCCCCTTCTCTTCTATTCTCTTTCTCTTTCTCATGGAATCTTCTCTATCCCCTGGAGTGCAGTGGCATGATCTCAGCTTACTGCAACCTGTGCCTCCCATGTTCAAGCCATTCTCCTGCCTCAGCCTCCCAAGTAGCTAGGACTACAGGCATGCACCACCATGCCCAGCTAATTTTTGTATTTTTATTACAGACAGGGTTTCACTATGTTGGCCAGGATGGTCTTGATCTCTTGACCTTGTGATCTGCCCACCTCAGCCTCCCAAAGTGCTGGGATTAGAGTTCACATTTACTGTGTAGTGATAGGAACAGCTAAGGAGGGTTCAGTTCTGAGCCTTCTTCCACTTTCCTGATATTATCTTGGTTATTATAAACAAGGCATAAAATGAATCATACCAATTTCATGTGTGCATGTGGGATTTCATATGAGAGTATTCTCGTGAAAAGGCTTGGTTTTGGCATGGTGATATGGTTTTGCTGTGTCCCCACCCAAATATCATCTTGAATTGTAGTTCCTACAATCCCCACATGTCATGGGAGGGGCCTGGGGGAGGTAATTTAATCATGGGGGTGGTTACCCCCATGCTGTTCTCATAATAGTAAGTTCTCATGAGATGTGACGGTTTTATAAGGGGCTTTCCCTCCTTCCCTCAGCACTTCTCTCTCCTGCTGCCTTGTGAAGAAGGACATGTTTGCTTCCACTTCTGCCATGATTGTAAGTTTCCTGAGGCCTTCCCAGCAATGTGGAACTGTGAGTCAATTAAACCTCTTTCCTTTATAAATTACCCAGTCTTGGGTATTTCTTCACAGCAGCATAAGAACAGACTAATACACATGGTGAGTCCATTTAAGAGCACGGCACAGGGATGGTGTTGACAACATGGCTCCTTCTTGAGATATTTCTTGTGAATGGATTGTTTGGGTGCCTAGCTAGTGTGTAACATGACAACTTCATAAGCTGTTTAAACCATTCATTAAATTTTTTTTTAGCTACTAAAACAAAAAGAACAAAAAAAGAAGGGCAGAGAACAATAAAGTAATATTCAAGGATAGAGTAATTTCTAGCCAGAACACAGAGCCAGCCCTCAAAAAAGCCAATTCAGAAGGCATCAGCCATTCATAGAACCTTTCAGGCCATCATCACTAAACAGAATCACAGATGCAGCCTGGACTCTGTTTGCAGCCTGCTTAGCTCAATAGTTGATGGGGCAGGAAGGCTCTTTTCTTTTGGCCTCTTGTTTTTACCAGTAGTGACGCAGCAGGAATGCTATGGCTGAAGATGATTTCCTATGCCGTGTTTGTTTCCCAGCCATATACAGAGGGAACTGTTTTATTATGATTTTGTTGTGTCTTCTGAAACTTGGGAGGCTCAGGCAGTTCCACATTTAGGCAGTAAAGATGTACAGAGTTATAACCCTGAGAGTAACTCCCATCAGCAGGGCCATTTATTTGGTATCTGTAAAGTCCTATCACCCATGAGATCATCATCACCGTAATTTTGTAGCTATCATCTTCATCTCCATCCTCAGTCTGATGGGGGACAAATGAAGTTATGTATGGAATTCCCTAGGGCTGAAGTTCTTAGCCTTTCCATCCTCAAACACCTTCTGAGCTCTTTTTGCCTTGAGCTGATGTGGCTCTGATTTGACCCACTCATTTGTTGCTCTCCACATTCAAATTTTGGGTGGAGTTTGTCTATCTTTAACTGGATGGTAAGCTCTTTAGAGATGCCACCCAGGCATTCACCCTATAGATAGATACTTTATAATTGCTCTGGGTCAGGCACAGTTCCTGGGTCTGGCTGCATAGGACTCACATGGCCATGGCAGTTTGTGTTACCACTCTAGAGTCCACTTATCCCTGGCAATCTTATATGTGGACATTGCACCTCCAACAGGCCCTGAATCACCGCCAAGATGTTAGTGCTGGCAGGAGCATTGACTCCAACCACTGCTTCTTTGGTCCAGTTGCCTGCAAAGAATGTTCACGTTAATGATACAGATGGAATGAATGGCAAGGATCATGATTCCGTTGTGGAGTCAGAGAAAGACACAAAGTCACTTAATTCACTTTTATCCATTTCTTCCCATATCCTCGAGGTGAAGGTCAAGATTTCTCTGTCTCCTCCTTTCCTATTGGATAGTTGGGTAAAGAACTTCCTCATGTTTTCAACTCTAATAAATAGCTTTTATATTAGAGTTATTTAAGAAATAAAACACAACACAGACATTTAAAAGGTTTTTTTCTTCAATATGTCATTGTTGAACTAAATATCTTGTGAGAGGTTAAAAGTAAAATGATCATCGAGTGGACCTCATTGCATGTACTTGACCTATTCTTGGAGGGTTGCGTGTTAACTGAATTTTGTAACTCAAGTTCTATTTTAAATTCACCCTGAAGAGTTGTTATTTAAAGCAATCCAGTAAAGAGAATAATCACCAGACCCCCGCTGAATATTAGGGTTGGCGGGGGCAGTGGATTTTTTTTTTTTTAAAGGAGGGTGGGAACATGACTCTTATGGCCACCCTGATTTTATGCCCAGGCTGGCGGTGCCTGGGAAAGTTTTGTTTTTTTTTTTTTTTTAATTTTTTTTTTTCCAAAGGAAGTTTGGGAATACTGAAAGAAGAGAAAGTGGATTGAAAGTCCTGTAGAGAGTGGACAATGGCTGCATTTTTCTCCGTTGTAGGAAATAGATTCCCCCTTGGAAAGAATTTGATGAAATGGCCTCAGTTCATTGTGAAATGGCTGGAGGAGAGGGGGGACATGCCCTGCTCTCATAGTACCTAATCATTGGACAGAGTGTCATTTCCAGGAGCCCAGGATCCAACATTATAGGGAAAGGGGGATTTCCATTCTTATGGGGAGAGGTTCCTAGGATGTATTTGGAGAAAAGGTAAGATCACTTGTTGGAATATCTGGATTGGCCACAGAAATCCTATAATTTGCATTTATTAAGACATTTTGTGGGTTGTTATCTTGAGAAGAAACACAGAGAAACTTGGTTCCAAACTCAACATTCCACAAGGAAATGGAATTTTCACTGCTCTTTTCTGACATAAAAAGGTCATCTTGTTGTTTATCTACAAAGCCAGGGGAGCCTGAGCTGTTGAGTATTTTGCATTTGGAAACACTGGCCCAAATTCAAAGAAGCCTGATGCGCTCTCTCTCCTTCCTGCCCTGTTTTTATTTAAAGAAGTTGGCTTCACGAATCATTGGATGAAGGCTTGGAATACAGCTCCTTATGTTTCAGAAGATGAGGGCCTTGGTCCAAAGGAGAAACCCAAAGTCAAGGACACCCCCAAACTCCTAAGAATGTTGATAGTAAGAATAGAGCTGCTATAATGCTCCTTGTCTCTGGGCTACAAGATACATAGACTCTCTTGTACTCAATGAAATCACCAAAAACCTTTGGTAAGATGGGAATCTTAGACCCATTCTGAAGTTTCCTGCAAAACCTCAGAATAGTTGCCCTCTGAGCAGGGTGGTGACATAATAAATATGGCCCAGTGAAAAATGAAAATTTGGAGCCCCTTGTTCAAATAGCAGGAAAAAAAGTACAAAGTTATTAAAATATAAGTTTTTCCTCTAAAAATATTTTATTACTTATATAATGTAGTACTTATAATTTTTTATACTATTGTTTTTAGTGATAGTGATACAGGAGTAACAAAAATATTTTTGGTGTCATACTTACATAATACAATAAAAAGTAATTTAATTTGACATCTTATTGACCATAAGATTTTTCTGGCTCCCCTTTTCTGCAAATTATTAGGTTATCAAAATTTATCAAACTTTTATCAATTTCATCTTCAACTGATACAAAATTGAAAATGACATGTGTTGCTCTTTGCCAAGATTACAAATAATTGTTGACAATTTTTAATTTTCAGAAACATACTTCTGCTAATGCAACTATTACTGGAATTGTGTAGGAGAATCTTATTGGCTGTAGCAGGATTTGGATACATTTCTGAGAAATTATTTTGAAAAAAGGCTTTAGGGTCTGGGCATGGTGGCTCAAGCCTGTAATCCCAGCATTTTGGGAGGCTGAGGCGGGTGGATCACTTGAGGCCAGGAGTTTGAAACCTGCCTGGCCAACATGGTGAAAACCCATCTCTACTAAAAATACAAAAATTAGCTGGGTGTGGTGGCGTACACCTGTAATTCTAGCTACTGGGTGTGGGGGGGAGCTGAGGCACAATAATTTTGTGAATCTAGGAGGCGGAAGTTGCAGTGAGCAGAGATTGCGCCCTGTACTTCAGCCTGGGTGACGAGTGAGACAATGTCTCAAAAAAAAAAAGTGTTCAGTATGTACCTAAAACTGATGATTCTTGTCAAACAATTTTTCTAAAAAGATTTAACTCTTTGTACAAATCTGTTTTGTGTAAGTTTGGATTTAATTATAAATGTAAATATATATAGTGGCATTTTTATGTTTTCTCAAAGCATTTTCTGTAACTTGTAGAGAGCCTATAAGCAACTGAAAGTAGCTTCACAATTTGTATATACAGTTAACACTTGAACAACACAGGTTTGAACTGTGTGGGTCCACTTACACACATGTTTTCTTTTCTTTTTCAATAAAAGTACACTGAATGTGCCTGCCTTTTCTGCCTTCATGTGCACCTTCTCCACCTCTGCCACCCCTGAGATAGCAAGACCAACCCCTCCTCTTCCTCAATGAGAAGACAATGAGGATAAAGACCTTTATGATGATCCACTTCTACTTAATGAATAGTAAATATATTTCCTCTTCCCTATGATTTGTATTTTTTTAATTATTATTTATTTCCTTTTTTTGAGACGGAGTCTGGCTCTCTAGCCCAGGCTGGAGTGCAGTGGCACAATCTTGGCTCACTGCAACCTCTGCCTCCTGGGTCCCTGTTCAAGCAATTCTCCTGCCTCAGCCTCCTGAGTAGCTGGGATTACAGGCATGTACCACTATGCCCAGTTAATTTTTGTATTTTTAGTAGAGATGGGGTTTCACCATGTTGACCAAGCTGGTCTTGAACTGCTGAATTTGTGATCTGCCCGCCTCGGCCTCCAAAAGTGCTGGGATTACAGGCGTGAGCCACAGCGCCTGGCCCTGCCTCTTCCCTGCCTCTTCCCTGCCTCTTCCCTATGATTTTTAAAATAACATTTTCTCTTCTCTAGCTTTATTTTAAGAATACAGTGTGTAATACATATAACATACAAAATACATGTTAATGGACTATGCATGTTATCAGTAAGGCTTCCAGTCAACCATAGGCTATGTAAAGTTTTGGAGGATTCTAAAGTTATATGCAGATTTTTGACTATATGTGATGAGGTGGCATTCCTACCCACACATTGTTCAAGGGTCAACTGTGATTCGAAATGCCTGTTTATATAGCCTATTGTGTTTCTTCAGTACGAGGAAAATTTAATCCAAAAATTATTTCTTCTTAATAATTGGTTCATTGAAGTTTTATATGAAAATGGCATTCTTATCTGTTGTGACAATTTCAAAATTTAATTTCTAATTCAAGCCTGTGAATATTTGCTTTGTAATGTTGCAGGAGTTATCAAAACTGGAGATTCTAAACTCTGAAACATTCTAATAACTCTTGGATATACTTTATTGCAATGTTCATGTATGCATTTTTATTTTGTAATGATTTACTAACAAATTATATTGCCTGAGCACCAGCAAGTTCTGTCCTGGCACTGAAGATAGAGAGTTAATATTTATGGGGATATCGCCGGGATGGGCTCCAAGGACTGATGGGCAAGCTGTCTTCCCACTGCTGTGATCATTGCTGCTGCTTTGCTGCTATTGCTGCCACTGCCATTACCCATCTGGGCTCAAGTCCCATCCCTAGTTGTGCCCTGAGGACCCCATGGCAGGCTGGGCTGCCTCTGGTATGCCAATTCAGTTGCTTGGTATGCACACAGCCCCTTGCATGCAGTGCCCCAAGGCCTGTGCCTGCATGTGTTGCTGCCTGTTATATCCTGCTCTGCTCACACACGTGCTCTGTTGTCTCATCAGACTTCACTTGCAAAACTCATGTCCAGAGATAAAATGATTAAGAATTTCAAGATGGTACCAGTAGATCATTAAACCAAGTAGGGCCCCTTCTGAGAGCGATTCTGGGTGTGACTCACATGCAGAGGCCACGTGCTCATGAAGTCGGTCCCATCTTGAGATACAGAATATGGCAAGTTAAAGGGATACAAGTTACTTACCACATGCAGCCTACCTTAGTTTTGGTAGAGCATCTACATTGCCAGGAAGTTCACCCTCATACCTAACCCTGGCCTCAAATTTATCTTTTCTTCAAAGATTTTACTATTTATATTTATTAATATGTATAGCCCCTCAACTAATTTATCAAAGTTTACCTAATAAGCACAGGCTTACCTGAGCAAAGACTAGCACCTGTTCTTTTATCTTGGGACACTGATTTCTGATATTACTGGCTTTCTTTATAGACCATGAGATTTCAAAACTAGAAGGGGCCTTCATCGTTTACCCAGTCCAGTGGGAAACTGACCTGGCTGGTTATCTGAATATCATGGGGGCTTATAAAATAATTGTATTCCTGTTCATACCCCTAGAGATTCGGATTCAGAAGATTGGGGATGAAGCCCAGGAATCCACACTTTAACAAACAGCTGGGGATTCTGGTGGACAGCCTGGTTGGGGAATGCCTTGTGATTTTCCCGATTAGGAATTTGTTTGAGCCTCTATAGTCTTGTTTCCGTCTCTGTCCCTGAGTCCAGTGCTCATCTCACTTTCCCCGCTCTGTCTTGGCTTTATCTGATTTAGCAGTCCACGTCCCATCTGTTGTGCTTTCCCCTCCTCAGCCCATGGTTATAAAATGGAAGAGGCCACTCTCTCTGGTTACTCCTTTTATATGAAACCCTTCTGTAGCTCTGTGTAGCTTTCAACCAATGGAACAAGGAAGGTACTGGATTGCCAGGTCCTTGATAAGCTGGTACCATCCGATGAAGCAGGATGTGTGAGTGTGTGCATGTGTGGGTGTATCTATGTATGAATGGGCTAGGCAGTGATAATGGTGGGTGAAATATATCATGATGGACTCTAAGTGCTAGGGTACTTCAGACTGGAAATACCAAACCTGCTGAGGGATTGGATCAAAGCCGAAAACTCACAAATGGTTCAGAAAAGTCAGCATGGATTAGCTCATCGAATTTGTGAATATACCTTTAGAGGCATAAAATAAGCAGTACTTTTACCATTTACAAGACTGTTTTGTGGCTATAATAAACAACCCCCCTCCCAATTTTAGTGGCTTTAACAACTCACATCACATGTCCATTGCACATCTACTGGAAACTTGGTTCTATTTTGACTCTTTCTGAGACTGTTGGCTGATGAAGCAACCCATCCCAAAATACTGTAGTTTTTCTAGCAGAGGGAAAGATAAGTTTGGAGCATCCTGCACAGCAGTGTAATGCTCTGGCCTATAAATGACACATTACTTCTGTTCACAACTCATTGGCTAGAACTGGTTACATGGGTCATAGACAGGAGAAATAGGATCGTGCTAAAATGATTTGTAAACTGTAAAGCACTCCACAAGTTCATTGCTTTTTTTTGAGGTATCTTAAAGATGGTACAGCATTATCCAGTAAACATACAATCTGAGGAGTGGTAAAATCCAGAAATAGGCCCTATTAGAAGAACTAGATCTATGCATGAATTATAGATTCCTATCAGTGAAAGCTGAGAAGCACTTGTTGGCTGGAGGAGCCACTTTGGAGGCTCTGGCTGAGATGAAAATGTTTTAATATAGTACGTTGTATCACAGACCCAGGTGGTAAACTGGGCTTCTTCCTGGTCCATTTTCTGGGAATTTTTCTAATTCTTAGTCTTCTATCCCCACCACCTTGTAAATCTTGATGTTGAGGTTGGAGCTTGGTGGAAATGATTAGAGGTCTTAGAGTCTGGAGGGGGCAGCATGGGAATTGGATTTTTAGTTCTCCCACAATTTTATGTTGTCACCTAGCTCTTTAATCCTGTATCCCCTGGCTGCCTTGTCTCCTCATCTCAGTATTTGATACTCTATTTTCTTACTTTGGACAAAAATTCAAATGAAACTGGAGGCCCTCATTCTGTCTTGGAATTCAGGAAGGACTTTGAGGTTATTATGAAGAGATGCAAACCTGTGTGTCCCCACATGGGATTTAGGACAGCCAAATATGATCAAAGCATTTTATGTTAGTATTTTAGTAGCAATGAAGAGTAAGGCATGGAAGGAAAACTCACTCTCTTACATACACCCCTGCCAAAACAGAAACAAAAAGACCTCAACTCTAGACATCCTAACACTTGGAGAAGACATTCAACTTTTAGGAAAACAGGTTGATTTTTTCCTTGCCATATTGTGTCTTAAAAACGGTAGCATGGGGAAGGTGGCACGTGAATTCAAAGCATGGCTCTGCTACATATAAGCTGTGTGAACTTGGACAAGTTACCTAACATCTTTTTGTCTCATTTTTCTCCTTTATAAAGTGAGATGATTAAAGTGCTTATTCTTAGGGTTGTCTTTGATCATAAAGGGAATACATAATAAACTTGTAACTACAATCTATTGAATGCTTAGGGTGCTGTTTATACCTGGTGCTGTGTTGCTGCTGGTGTTGGTATTGTTGTCATTGTCATTGTCATCCACAACAGCAAATTCTTCTGTCTGGTCTTAGCCGGAATCAGTTGGGAAAGTCAGAGTGATGGGGTATGTGGAAGAGTCTAGTTGTCTTCTGGTACTATTATTCCAGGTTCAGTTACTATATAAGTTTCTTTTCAATATTTTCCTTCTCCTTTGTATAATAAGTGTCAGTCTCTCTTTCAAGGAGCATTTCAATCTATGCTTGTGTTTTCAGTTAAAACATTACTCAGTAAACTAGTAAGTGCCACTTAAAGAAATATGGATCTTGTGAGCCTCTTTAAGAAAGGCAGAACACAGAAGTTTCTGCAGGCAGCAAACTGCTTTGCCCAGTTAAATGAATCCGGGACCCCAAAGGTGAGTGTTGGCCTAGAGGCTCATAATTCAGAAAGTTCAAGAGAGTTCCAAGATTGGAGGGGAGGGCTTCCCATCGTTGCTTTATCTCTGTTAAGTAAATTTATATTTAATACACCTGACAAACTCCATCACATTTTAAAATATCAGGTTTATTGAGGCATAAATTTCATAAAATAAAACTTACCATTTTAAAGTTTACAATTTGGTGAGATTTGACAAATGTATACAGTCATGTAGCCACTACAATAAACATACATTTTCATTACCCTCCAGAAGTTCCCTGTGTTCCTTTGCAGTCGGATTCCTCCCTGCGAACTCTGCCCTCAAACCCACTGATATGTTTTCTGTCCCTATAGTTTTACCTTTTGTGGGATGTAATATAAATGGAATCATACAGTATAGTGGAGGCTTTTGTGTTTGGCTTCTGTCACTTAACATATTGCTTTTGGGATTCATCTGTGTTGTTGCATGTGTTAGTAATTTTTTTTTAAATTGCCAAGTAATGTTCTATTGTACTGATAAAATTTTGTTTATCCACTCACTTAGTGAAAGAGATTTGGGTTGCTTGCAGTTTTCAGCTATTCTGAATGAACTTCCATAAACATTTGCATACAGGATTTTGTGTAGGCATAGATTTTCATTTCTCTTAGACAATAAACTAGTAGAGAGATTGCTGGGTTGTATGGTAAGTATACAGTTAACTTTATAAGAATGTCAAGTTGTCGTTTAAAGTAGATGTTCCATCTTTCCATCCTGCTCCACACATCATCAATACTTGATGTTGTCAGTTCTTTTAATTTTAATTACACAGGTGAGTAATGTGAGCATCTTTTCATGGATTAGCTAATTGTTTACGTTTTTTGGTAAAGTGTCTCTTCAAAGTTTTTATAAAATTTCTAATTGCTTTTTTCTTATTGAATTGTAAGATTTCTTTATGTATTCTGCATTCATGCTTTTAGTCAGATATATGATTTTCAAACATTTTCACCCAATATTGTTGCTTTTAATTTTTACAGCAGTCTTTTAGACTTTTGAAGAACAAAAGTCTAAAATTTTTATGAAGTCAGATTTATGTTATTCTTTTTCTTTTATGGTTCATGCTTTTTGTGTCCTATCTAGGATATCTGGAATAATCCAAAGTCACAAAATTTTCTCTTGTTTTCTTTAAGAAGTTACATAGTTTTAGCTCTTGCATTTAGGTCTCTATATATGGTCTAAGTATTAGAGATCCTCCCTTCCCCTCCCTCCCTCCCTTCTGTCCATCCGTCCATCTGTCTATTAATATACAACTGTTTCAGAACCAGCTTTTGAAAAGACTCTCCTTTCTCTATGACATTGCCATGAGTTTTTGTTGAAAATCAATTGGACTCTCCATTTTATTTCTCTATATGTTTATTCTTATGCCATTACCACACTGATTTTTATTTCTGTGGCTCTATACTGAGTTTTGAAGTCTGTTAACATGTGTCCCCCAATTTTGATGTTCTTTTTCAAAATTACTTTGCTATTCTAAGTCACTGGAATTTTCATATACATTCTAGAATCAGCTTGCCAATTTCTGCAAGAAAATCCTAAGATTTTAATTGGCATAACATTTAATCTATCGGTTAATTTGTTGAGAATTGACATCTTAGTTATGAGTCTTCTACTTGCATTGTGTATCTCTTATTTAAGTCTTTAATTTTTCTCAGTAAAATTTGTACTTCTTGATGTACAAATACAGTAAAAATTTTGTTAAATTTATTCATAAATTGTTTTCTTTCATGCTACTGTGATGGTATTTTAGAATTTCAATTTATACTTGACTTTTGTATATTGACCTTGTATCCTGCAGTCCTGCTAAATTCATTTATTAATTCTGGTAGGTATTTT
Organism: Hylobates moloch; assembly: GCF_009828535.3. Lineage (NCBI taxonomy): Eukaryota > Metazoa > Chordata > Mammalia > Primates > Hylobatidae > Hylobates > Hylobates moloch. Next base: position 22,284,185 of record NW_026652278.1, on the reverse strand, counting down.
GTTTTGTAGATTCATTAGGATTTCCTACATATTCAATCAAACCATCTACAAATAAAACACTTTTGTTTATTCCCTTCCAATACATTTGCCTATGTTTCCCTCCCTCACTCCCTCCTCCTCTCCCTCCTTCTCTCCCTCCTTGTCTTCCTTCTTCCCTTCTTTCCACCTTATTGCACTGGAGAGTACCTTTAGTATAATGTTCTAGCAGAACTAGTGAGGGCAGCTATCCTTGCTTGTTGCCAGTCTTAGGTGGAAAATTTTTTTTTCTTTTTTTTTTTTAATCACTAAGTATAACGTAAGCTGTAGGTTTTTCATAGATCCTTTTTGTCAGGTTGAGCAAATCCCATTTTTCCCCTAGTTTACTGAGTACTTTCATCATGAATAGATGTTGAATTTGTTAAGCACTTCTTTTTTTTTTT